>NC_092859.1:72505440-72509013 GCF_032062135.1 Pyxicephalus adspersus
GGGCACTGTGAATTGTCCCTGCAGTGGAGGCTGAGGACACGGCGGAGGATGAGGAGGCAGAGGCGGACGATGTTGCATGACCAGCGGCTTGAGAACGTGGAGGCGGAAGCGGTGTTACCTGGCCAAGTTGCTGGTGTGGCTTTGCAGGACCCACATTCACCCAGTGGGCCGTAAATGAAATGTATTGTCCCTGACCATGGTTACAGCTCTACACATCGGCGCTGCCGTGCACTTTGGCAGACACCGACAGGCTCAAGGACTGGCCCACCTTCTGTTCTACATATTTGTCCAGGGCTGGTACTGCCTTTTTCGCAAAGAAAAGACGGCTTGGGACTCTTCACCTCAGCTCGGCACAAGCCATCAGTTCTCTGAAAGGTCCAGAGTCCACCACTTGGAAAGGGAGAGACTGGAGCACCAGCAACTTGGACAGGAGCACATTCAGCTTCTGCTCAGTTGGATGCGTGCACACATACTGTTGTTTCTTGGCAATCTCTTTGGTGATCAATTGCTGACAGAATGACTGATAAGGAGTAGGAGGAGCAGGACCATCTGGACCAGCAGAAGATGGAATTGACATACAGCTCCCTTTGAGGTGGTGGAGCCTTGACTGCCTGAAAGCTGGTTAGTGCCACTGGGTGATGCAGTGGTTGCTGCAGCAGGCTGGACCACCACATTGGAGCCACGGTTCTCCCAGGCCACTTTATGGTGATGCTGCATATGTTGAAACAGGGCCGTAGTGCCAACACTGGCATCCTGGCCACGCTTCACCTTCTGCCCTACATATTCTACATATGGCCATGTTAGCCTCCACCGACTGCATAACAAAAAACTGCCACACAGCCGAGTAGGTGATTTTCCCCCAACACTCCACACTGACCTACTGCTACTGCCGCTGCCTCCATAAACCCCTGCACCACTACATCCCAGGCAGGTAGGCTTCTGCAAAGCAAGTGGTCTACCCCGGGCACGTTTGGCTCCTGACCTCCCACTGCTGCCACCCTGCTGACTACCAGCCATGCTACCACCTTGAAAGCTCAACCGATGCCTTACGGGCAAGCTGCCACCCTCTTCTCCTGATGATGATGAAGCCCCTTCTTCACCTGGCTCCCAGGTGCGTTTGGCTTAATCATCATCAAGTAGTGTATGCACGTCACTGATGTCCTCCTCAACGGTCTGTGGGTCAGGAGCCTGACCGCTCGCAACACCACCTCCCACGCCACTCTCCTCATCACTACTTGCCTGCCTAGCAGAGGAAGTGGCGGATGTCTATTCCAGATCTTGGCTGGGCAGTAGCTGCTGACTGTCCTATACCAGCTCGTGCTCGCTGTATAGTGGAGCTGAGCCCACAGCATGGAAGACCGAGTTAACCAATCAAGAAACGCTGGGTTGCTGGTCAAGACATGACACCAGGAGCTCAGGCCTCTTGCTGTGACTCCTGCTGGCACGCCCCCTTACTCTGCTGCGACCTCTGCCTGCGCCAGAAACATTTAGGCCTCTGCCACCCCTTTGTGCATGGCCTGCCACTTCTCTGTCTGACATATTTTTACTTGAACTAAAAAAAATAAAAGCAAATTAAAACACACCTAAAAGCGACAAAAATATTTTAATTTTTGTACAGTAATAGGCCACTAAACGCTTTCATCTCAAATTACTACAACAGTGAACTGCGTATATAATTTTCTTTTTGTACTCAAATACGTCACTAAACGCTTTGACCACAAATAACTGCAACAGTGAAGTGCGTATATATTTTTCTTTTTGTACTGAAATAGGTCACTAAACGCTTTCACCACAAATAACTACAACAGTGAAGTGAGAATATATTTTCCTTTTTGTACTGAAAAAGGCCAATAAACGCTTTCACCACAAATAACTGCAACAGTGAAGTGGGAATATTTTTTTCTTTTTGTACAGAAATAGGCCACTAAACGCTTTCACCACAAATAACTGCAACAGTGAACTGCGTATATATTTTTATTTTTGTACTGAAATAGGCCACTAAACGCTTTCACCACAAATAACTGCAACAGTGAACTGCGTATATATTTTTCTGGATATAAAAATTGCTGGAATGACAGAGCTGTATAATGGCTATTTTGATCCCCAAACAATCTTTTCCTGCACTTGTAATTTGCTTTTCTAGCACTGTCCCCAGCGCCCACTGACTTTTCTCCCTGCACTAAGATGCTGTGAAATGATTCCTCCCTATCCTTTCCCTGCACTCATTTTTTGTCACAATTAGGTTTTTGCTATCACTCTCCCTAGCGCCTGCACACGTCTCTCCCTGCACTCGAAACGCTTTAAAATGTCTTAATCAAAGATGGCTGAAGCTGTTTTATAGGGCTGTGACATCACAGGGCTGGCTGCTGATTGGCTGCATGCATGGCCTCACACATGTAACCGCTATTTTACGAAAAATTGCGTTTCGTTACTCAGTATCGCAAGGAAATTCTGATTCGTTGCGAATTGAATTATTCCTGAAATTTGGATCGAATTCCTATTCGTCAGCTTTAAATCGCTCATCTCTATTTAGAGGAATGTAATGGACGTGTACGCTTTGTTACAATATTATTGGCTGGGACTACAGCAGTTTATTTAAACCACTGGTGAGGAGTATGAAATGTTATTACTGATAGGTAATGCAGTCTTTAATGCAGTATTAATGCAGGTAATGCAGTAGTTCTCACACGTTTGTGTTATGTTGTGAAAGATGCTAAAGGTGGTTCTGAGATCAGTATTGGATCTTAGATCAGAATTACTTTGATTAATGGGTACCAGCATTGTTAATCTTGTACAGGAGAAGGAGGACCTCACTGCATATTGTGTCACCCCATAGATTTACCAGTTTCTGCAGAACCCTTTCTCTTGTAATGGACTGATTGATAACTTTAGAAATGTGAAATATTTTTGAATATTTACAAGGGTTACTGCTATACAGGCCCTATCAATATTCATATAGTAAATGTGGTTTGTACAGGACTATAGCAGGTTCTGTAGGCATGTATTGGTGCTTATGTGCCTAAACGTTAAACGTTTTATAATATTTGATGGGTAACAAGTTAGAAGACTCTAATTAATTTATATATTTTAACTTAAACATTTCTTTAAGTAGATCTTTTCTCATCATATATTCTGGTGGAATACCAAACAACTTTTTTGAAGTTGCTTTCAATAACTTAAGCCTACAAAAAGAGTACACGTACATGTTCTCTTAGTATTGACATAAATATCCCAGCTTCCTTGTCATAGGATGCTGGAATTCCGACAAGAATTATTTCCTTGCCAATTAACAAATAAGGAAGATGACAAAATCTGCCTTGAGTTTCATTCTAGATGTATATAAAGGGGATGGAAAACACTGTATTCTTCAGAGACAAGTTTAATTCTGTTAAATTTGTTAGCTTCACTCACATCTTGTTTCATCATGAAGATCGCAGTTTTCTTCGTTCTTCTGGGCATCTCCACATTTTTTGGTAAGAATAGCCCTTGATAATGAATCTTATGTTGAATGAAAAAATGTAAACACTTAAAGCTGATCTCTAGGACAAAATTACTTTAGGTGATGATATCTTG
>NC_092859.1:72509998-72511151 GCF_032062135.1 Pyxicephalus adspersus
GGAATCCCTGTATATCTGCAAAGTGTACATTCAGTTTTTTAGAAGTTTATTACATATTACATATTGACAGCCATGCGTAGACGATTCCTATGCAGGTGTTGGGATAGGTGAACTCCCAAGCACTACACATGTTAGCCTGGCCAATCAGGAAACCAAAAAGAGTCAACTACAAGTAGAAGGACAGACACTAATTGCAGTTGGTTCCCTTGCTCGCTAGCTATACCCTCACTATTCACCTGGCTGCCTTGCTGGCTAGGCTGTCCTGCCTCTGTACCTGCCTACTTTGCTGTTTAACCCAAACCCCACACCTGCAGCACCTGTCTCCCTTGCTGGTTTTGCTCCCTCTATTTACATCTGGCTAACCAGCAAGAAAGACAGTGCAAGTGCTGAATCTGGGATAGCCAACAATGGAGAAAGGTGGAATTGAAAGGTATGATAAAGAGAGCCATAAAGAGAGCCAGATGCAAGTGGAGGGTTTGAATAGCCAGCAAAGGAGCCAGATGCTTATGGGTTAGCATCCATTTGCACCTGTCTCATTAATCTAGACCCTCCACTTGCACCTGGCTTCCTTGCTTTCTGACCCAAACGCAACAGTTTCACCTGGCTTATTTACTAGTTAACCCAGACCATTTGGACTGACTTTTGCAAAGATGGAAATAGAGGGACTCGCAGTAAAAATTGTGAACAGATTAGGAATTTGTATTTTTAAATGATCCACACTATATTACCTGCCAGCTTTTATTGTCCAGTGACAGGTATACCAGACAGGTATTGTAATGTAGGATGGGAACTTGGATTGCATGAATTTCCTG
Organism: Pyxicephalus adspersus; assembly: GCF_032062135.1. Lineage (NCBI taxonomy): Eukaryota > Metazoa > Chordata > Amphibia > Anura > Pyxicephalidae > Pyxicephalus > Pyxicephalus adspersus. The sequence continues at coordinate 72,510,811 of NC_092859.1, forward strand.
ATGGTGGCAATAGTAGAATGTATACAGTTGCTTCTTCTGACAATGCAGGAACACAACTAGTTGAAAAAAACAGATCATTATCATCTGATAACAAGAAGCGTCTGCAAAGGGCCCTTTATGATAAGATCATGTAATTCTGAAGCTACATTTAAAACAATAGGCCTGATTTGTTAAACCACTCCAAGACTGGGGAGGATACACTTTTTTCATTGGACGTGAGTGATAGAAAATAACTGGAATGGATCTGGTCCAGGACTGAGAACAATTGCTAACAAATAGCAAATTACTTTGAGCAATGCATTTCAGGTTTGCTGGGTCAGTCAGGTTCACTAATTAAAGTT
>NC_092859.1:72512078-72514132 GCF_032062135.1 Pyxicephalus adspersus
ATGTGTATGGTAATATTCCAGAGTTGTACATTTATACAGTTTTATTTTACAGTTATTTATTCATATGTTGTATTTTGCTTATTTCCTTATGTTACATAAATGGCTGCTTGCCAGTCAATTTTAGGTACACTAAGTTCTTAGTGTGGTATTGTTGCGGGTTAAAAGGCGGGAGGAGGCTGGCAAGTTGGGAGGATGTGGGGGGAGAAGTTAAGTTAAAAGGGTGGGGGGTAATTTGGCAAAGGTCTGAGCTATATTTTTGAGAATGTTTGCAATTTTCCAAAAGATGAATTTAAATGTTGAAATGTCAAAAATATAATACTAGTTTTGGTTATTTTGTTAGCCAGTTTTACACTCTAAACATTTAGATAGTCTAATTGCAAATGTGAAATTTTCTCTCTCCCTTGAAGTTTTTAATTTCCAAAATTAGCAACTGTATAATCATTTTCAAATGACTTCTGCATGTACAAAATCTGACTAGTTGATATAATTGCATTTAAATATATAACGTAACTTACTTCCTTTCTCTTTATCCGTTTTCTTGTATTAATAAATCTTTAAAATTACTTTTTTTAGAAACAAGTACTGGACAAAGTGCGACTGCTCTGAAGAAACTGACGGTAAAGTCAGTCAGTTGATGTTTATAGTTTGGTATTCTATGGTGTATTATATAGTATTTGTTTAGCATTTCACCACTTTGAAATTCTAAGTATTACAAAGCATTTAACCTCTTGAAATGAAGACATTTCATTACTGGATGATTACTGATAGATACTTTTAATTATTGTATAAGAGGTAAAATTAATGCTTTATTTGGTAAAGTTCCCGTGCAAATGTTAACTTTCTGAAAGTTGATTTTGCATCCCCCTAAAGTGGACCTATCACCAGATTTTTTACTTTATATAAAAGAGTAGATAACACTTTTATATAAGGCAAAAAAATGATTTTTTTCTAAATAGTATTTATTGTACTATTTTTATGGAAGGATTGAGAGCTCTGCCGAAGTAAAGGTAAGTGTACTTTTTCATTTTAATTAAATACTTTAAGCAAACACCTACCCCATGGCAATGCTTACATTTGCTCGGATGCTAAGTGCAGCACTGCAGGGTTGGGAAAGGGTTGTGAATTCTCCATAGGTTCTTAGGTTTATCCTAGTTCTGTACTAACAGCCAGAATCTTGCTGTCAGCCAATCTTCCTGTACCCCTCCCTTCTTTTCATAAATATTACAGTAGGGCTTTACCAATTTTTATTATTGGGGCCCTTGTTAACAAGGACATTTATTATTATTCAAGCAGAATCATTGTTTAGTTTTAACCATACACAGTGGAAATAACAGTAGAAAGTAGATTGGTTTCTATATGTAACAATAAATTTAACAAGATTACAATATTTTAAAAGCAGGGAGTTGAATATTTTTTAGTTATTTGTAACAAGTATTTGAAAAAAAATTGGTAATTAAGGATTTTATTTATAAAAATTTGCAAAGGATTTTGTGCTTTCTGATAAGGACAGGAAAGAATGACAATTAATAATCCACAGTTTTTGCTTCACCTAATTTTGTTTTAGATAAACAAAAAAAATGCAATCCCTTCCTCTCCCGAATTCATTCTAATCTGAATTCCACAAATACTAAATCCACAAAGATAACAAAAACTACCCTACATTGCCTTATATAACTTGATAATAAGTAGTTGCTGGGGGTTGATCTGAGTAACTGTAAAGGTTGCGAAGCCACCAGAAAGGCTATTTAGCTAAGAGTATAAAGATATTGGCCATTTCTACATACAAAGTACAGTTTTTCAGAGTGATACTGCATGGTGAATTTTAAATACCGGTACAATTGTTTTTCTGCAAAGCCAATTATTACTGTTTTGTCTGTGCAAGGGAAAAAGGGGGTGTAATATGTCTATGTTTTTTTGTCTGTGCAGTTTCATCTCTCCTGTTTAAATTTTCAAGTGTTCTGTAATTTCTTGTAATAGGCACTTTATTTTATAAACTACTTACCAGTATGATGCTAAAAATAAACAGAATATGCTAAGTGACAGGATATTTTTTC
>NC_092859.1:72514385-72516570 GCF_032062135.1 Pyxicephalus adspersus
GTTGCACTGTGATGAATATTTCCAGCTGTCCAGAATGGAGATTTCTCAGAAAATATTAATTTTACATTTTATCATGTATGTATTGCTAAAAGTACACAATAATTATTTGGTCCCCACTGAAATTTCTACCTTTTGTTACTTAACTGTAAAACAATTTCACCTAATAACTTCAAGAAAATATAGACTTTACCACAGCTTACCTAGGAGGATTATAGTACATTATGTCACATTGCATTATGTTAGTTCTTGGCAAAAATTAGCAGTGATCCACTCCCCTAAAAATATACCCCATGTTCTCTCAAGATTTACTTTTCTTGGGTGAACTAAAAAGTATTTGTTCATAAAACTATGCATGAAGTGTGCTCCCTAATGTTACTAGTAATGGACATATGAGTCAACTCCCTGCAGTCCCGCTTTGATTTAATGGATAACTTTAAAAATGAAAAAGGAATCAGGATATTTCACTCGCTTTGTAGGGTGTGTAAGTTTAGCAGGATGTTAATATGCTACTTACTTTTCTCCATCTCTAGAACCCCTTAAACTTTTCTGATTCCCATACTTTACAGTGTAAAACATCCAGACTAGATGTCTGATGTTTTGAGTATATTTTTTTTTATCTACCTTCATACTTGAATAACTGATGTGCCTAATTCTGTTTATCAATATCTGAAAGCAGCATTAACCAGATCCATCACAAATTTTGAACCCAGTGCATAGAATCACTCTTTTCCAAAAAGAGAGGCATAAAAAATGAAGTGAACAAATGATCTGAAAAAAAGGATTTAATAATAATTACATCTATCTATGCAGATGTTTAGTAAAGCTTCACATTTTTATTTTCAAATTTTTAGGCTTACTTTTCCATATTTGTGTTATCATTAAAAATATAGTTTTAGATTATCCACTATAGCAGCATTCCTCAACCTTTTCAACATTGTGAATGAACTTGAAATAACTTTCAGGTCTTTGGGGAACCCCTACTGTAATTACTATATTCACAACTCACAGTGCATTAGGGTGGCACATATTTAATTTTACATATTTGATCTAATACATTATAACATTGTAATTATGGCATAGTACATATACTAATGTTTTATGTATGTCTTGCAGAACCTGTCTCTAATTGGATTTGAAGACACACACTGATCCATCGCCTAGCTTATAAAATCACAACAAATTCTGCTTCTACCTAATGAATATATTATCTTAATGAAATTGAATTTAATTGCTATCTCTTTTCAATAAATTACCAGCTAAGCATCATCTAACGTGTGTCTGATTATTGTTAAAATTTCTATACATAAAAGATAGAATCCTGTAAAATATGAATTTAACTAATCTAGGATTCTATGTATGATGTCTTTTAATGTAAAAGAGAAACATATATTATAGGACACAGTTTACAGTGTACTACTGAAATGAATGTCATGGGCCAATTTGTTTTTAATAAAGAACTAAATAAAGGTTCACAAAACAAATGGTACAAACAAGGTATAAAATATATGGAGTATTACAAAATTTGAGCAACATTTACAACAGGTACATATCCTCCAATTGAAAAACGAAACAAGAAAATAAAACCATGCATTAAAAAAAAAACAAGGTAAAGGACAACACATTCCAGAATGTACAGTCCTGCAGGTCAAATAAATACGTGCCAAGGATTAAAAAAATGATTATAGATTCCCACCTGCTTCTTTTGTATCTGAGCTATTATCTTTAGTAAATTACAGTTTATAGGAGACAGAGACAAAACAATTTATTCACACTTGCAAATAATCTGGGGTGTTATGTAGAAGGATATGTCTAGTATGATTACAGTTTTATAAAAGGATATCTGCACTCATGTTTGAAGAACAAGAACTGAGATTTCTGAGAACAAGAACTGTGATTTTTTATACACATAAAATATACAAAATGTTTCATGTTGCCAGCAAAACATTAAGTACATTTTTGATCTGTTTTAGTAATGCATTGTAAGCCCATCTAAGATGCAGCTAAGATGTTAGTAGCCAGAAGAAATGTTCAAGAGTCGATGAGATATTGCAACAGAAATCTTGACTAGGGTAGCTCGTACCCTTGCACCTCACATTCCCCCCCATATACTTTCCCCTCACTTACCCTTGCCAGCCCTCCCCCTTATCTCTTCCCCTTTACCAAATAACACTCCACAACCTGATGC
>NC_092859.1:72517255-72562049 GCF_032062135.1 Pyxicephalus adspersus
TCCCTGCTCCGGGCCTCTCTTTATTTAGTTATCTGCTGAACAGTACAATGGAAAATAGTTTACATAACGTAAACATCTTCATATACCTTCACTTTTTACAGGAACAGACTGGCATGTTGACCAACGAGATAACAGCAAAGTTTACATAAATCCAGGATGTGATTTCTTATCTGTTTCTTGGTAGCCTGCAGCACAATCTGCTCAATGATGCTCCATCTGTAAATCCCACAACAGACTGGAGTCTGGAAGCTGAAAGGCCTGAGGTCACTTGTCCTCACTTTCAGGCTTTCTGTGGTGCCACTCTGCAGCCCTTCTGGGAACCTATCCCAGAATTTCCCCAGGGCACTGTTTTAAACAGACAACGTGTTAAAGTCTTCCCCTAAGTTGCCACCCCCATAATCAGGGACACTGTGGACCAATAAGGAAAATACAATAATTTAATGTCAACTAATTAGGATTACTGCAGGAACAGAATACCAAACACACAAGCAGTAACAGCCCTATTGATGAAGAAACCAAGAAATAGTGGCTGACTATTACATATCTATGCCTGCCTACAACAAAGCTGGGGATGTTACAAGTCAATCTGATTCCTCAGTCTTTCCCCAGATCTCTTGGTCTCTGATATGTGTTGGGGATTTGCAATTATGGTCAAAATGACAATTGACAATTATTGCAAATGACAATTATTGCAGCTGAGTTAGTACAGGGTATAATTGATAAACAACTCTAGCATCTTATGTACAATACAAATAATATACCTAAAGCCTCCCCCCACTTCTCTGCCAAGTGGAGTAGGTACAGATATAGAAACAGCTTGAGCTGAAGTTGTCAAGTACACAAGAGCTAGGGGGAAAAAGTCTTAGGGATCCCCTTAATTTCCTAAAGATATTAAGATTAGAGAGTTTTAATTTCCTAGAGATAGTTCTCATACCTGCTGAGTGTTTACAATGAAACAATCATTAATTAAGCAGAACACATATAGGATCTAGGCACTCCCTAATACACCATCTCCCTGTAGGTAAAAAACTTAATATGCTCAGTGCATTAGTTTAAATTGGGTTTCCCTCAAGGATTCATTAACCACACTTTTAGGAAATGATAAATAACCTGATTTGATTTTATCAACCAAATCTAAGAATGGGAAATAATTTTGACAAAAGCATACATTTGAGATAGTTTAAGGTTTGATAAACATGAATTGAAAAACAGAATGAATCACTGAGATAGATGGAGTAGGTAAGGGGAGCAACTTTTCATGAGTTGTCCAGGGAGAACTGCCACTAAGGTTACCATTTTGTTAATGAGAACTGTCTTCCTAAAGCACGGAGGGATAGCGGTCCAGATATGTTTAAATTAAATGTGTCCGTAATGTTTTTTTTATACCCTTAGTGGACCATGTTGAGAATGCCTTAAAAATTCAAACCCTTTTGGGAAATTGGGTTTACCATTAATAGGTAGATGCCGAAATAAGGAGGCAGAGAGTTTCATCCTCTGCCTTGTTTGTTACGTTTAAGATGACCTGGTAGCTGAAAGACTTAACAATGAAGCAAAGCTTGATGTCCCACGGATAGATGGTAAAGTAGATTTAAACTCGACAGAAATCCTAAAATTCTAATGTGTACAATCAGAGATTTGTACATATCTGTCAATAGCCTGTAAAAGGGCCCTGCAAGGCTATTATGACCAAGGACCATAAGTAGCCACTGAAGATTACCACTGTCGAATACCTTTTCAGCATCAATGCCTTTACGATGATAGTCACAGATGATGTGCCTTGAACAAATCCTACCTCTACAGGGGAAATCAGAACTTCTGAGCCACTGTGCCGCTTGCCTGCTTACCAAAATAGTGTAGGGGAGAGTGTTCTGAATTAGTGGATGTGTACTCTAACCATACAGACCTTACAGTAGTCTGAAATTCATAATCCTTATATTAAACGGAGGGGAAGCGCCACTGCATGGAGTCAGCCCAAGGAAAAGCATCACAGTTTTAAAGTGATTAATGCATGATCAGATACCATCATGATATGTATATCTGGAGTATCTTTTAGTGGTAGTAGTGCATATGCTGAACGTATAAACTTATACTGGTGCTCCAGAGGATATCTGGAATCAGACATCATTGAGTTGCAAGGTATAATAAGGTGGAAGTGTTTGTGGGACTACAAGTGTCAAGAAGAGTTAGGGAACAACGTAAAATACTGCTGCTTACTTTAAAGTTAGCATTTTCTTTATTGGATGTGTACAATAGTCCAAAACATTTCCAACAGCGAAATCATACACCTTGGTTTACCCCCGGGTGGGTCCATTTTCAAATCCTCTAAGATTTGTACCCTAATGAATTCTAGTGTTTTGCTAAAATGTTTTCGAAATAAGATGTATTTATGCACATTGTATTCACTCATAACTACATATGACCATGTAAATGATATGAGATATATACTGGGGGATTTTCTGCCATTCCTCTTTGTAAATCCACTCAAACTAAGTCAGATTGGATGGGGTGCATCAGTGGACAGCCATTTTCAGGTCTCTCCAGAGATGTTTGGTAGGATATAAGTCAGGTTGGGTGGTTGGGCCACACTAGGACATTGACAGAGTTGACCGTATGCCACATCTGTGTTGTCTTCTCTTCTTGTCATGTTTGAAGATGGAACCTTCGGGCCTGAACACTGTGCAACATGTATTTATTGTGGTTATCTCCTAATTTTGATCCATTCAGCTGTCAGCTAACCCTGACAAGTCTCTCAGTCCCTGCTGCTGAAAAACACACCCACCTTTACTGTTGTGATGGTATCTGAGGCAAGACAATTTAATTCTCACTTTATCAGACCAGAGGATTGTGTTTCTCACAGTCTGGGAGCCCCTCAGATGTTTTTTGCAAACTCTAAGGTGGCATTCATGTGTGTTAAACTGAAGAGAGGCTTCCGTACTGCCACTTTGCTATAAAACCCAGATCGGTGGAGAGCTACAGTTAGGGTTGTCTGTTTGGAACTTAGTCTCATCTACACACAGCATCTCTGGAGCTCAGATTGACCATCAAGTTCTTGGTCACCTTTCTCACTAAGGCCTTCTCCCTAGATTGCTCAGTTTGGCCAGGTGACCATTCCACCTGCTGGCAGATTTAAGTAGCAGGAGGTTGATTAGTCAGGCAATCCAGAAGGAAAGAATCAGCGTGAAAGTCCAAATTGAAATAGTTACAAGCAGTAGTTGAAAGAGGTGAGGAAGCAAGATCATAAGATAAACCACAATAATCAGGCAAAGGGAACAGGAAGCTGAAGAGTTTAAATAGGAAGACAATCTTTCTGATTGGTCACAGGAACAAAAACAAGTACAAGTAAGCAGGTAATCAAAATCCAGAAACCGCTAAGAAAAGATTAGGTTGCTTACTAAAAGTCTGATTGGATACAATTTCAATGCTAGGGGATGTGAAGCCAAAGTATAAAGGCCTACTAATTAAGAGCCATAGATGTTGCCAAACCTGAAAGAGACGCCTCAGCAAGCCACCTGCTGGTGGGCAGTGGAAACACATGCAAGGTGTGGTAAACCACAGTGCTGCCAGCAGGTGACATAGGGAGCTGCAGAAAAGCCAGAGCTTCTTGAACAACCTGCCCTGCCATGGATGTGTTATCATAAGGAATCTTAAGTGCAGCTAAGAAAGTTGTGGCGTGTGGTTCTCTGAGTGAACTCAAGGATCTAAAAAAAAAATAATAAAATAAATAATAAATAATATTTAATAAGCCCTCATGCCCAGTCTTTACATTTTCTAAAAGTAGAGGCCTTTTTAAAAAAAAAAGTGGCAGTTGCCAACTTCTTTTTAAACCCTTATTTTTTAGTAAATTATACACTAAAATAACTTTTGTGTACCAAACACAATAAATCATTTTTGGGTAAAATCTAAAAGATGAGATTTTATTGAGTAACCTAGCATGTGAATTCTAACACAACGACAATAGTGACAGACTATGATACTCAAATTTGTCTATAGGCAGCGCCTTTAAAACTTTTGCAGATGATCAGTACAGTGTTAACCATAAATAACGACCACTCCAGCATCCATTAGATTATCAATATGTAGCATGCAGTTGTTGTTTATGTACAAGTGGGTCAAAGGGGTCTCTCTTTTTGTATATCGGTGATTGTGATGGCTCTTTAACTTTGCTTTATTTTTTCTTATTTTATACAATTTTCCTTTTTTTTATTTATTTTAAAGTTTATATTATCATTTTCATCATTTTTTATTACTTTTTCTGAAAGGTCCCTGAACCAGGACACACCTCTTCCAGGTTTAATCTTCATCACACACCCTGGACAATCAGGAGCTGGTTCAGACGCAGGCTCAGTGCTTGAGCAATTTGCCTAATTTAATAAAGCTCTTTAAGGCTGGAGAAAATACACTTTTATCGGTGAAGCTGGGTGATCTAGCAAACCTGGGATGGATTTTTTAAAAGTCATTTGCTATTTGTTAGCAAATGTTTTTAATCCTGTTTACAAGCCATTACAGGTTTGCTGAATCACCTAGGTTTACGGAAACTGTATCTTCCAAAGACTTGGAGAGCTTTAATAAGTTTCCATTTCCTTGAGTGTTTCCATTTTCAGCCTCTTTTCTAACCCCTTGCTTTTTAGTTTTCTGGAGACACTGGGACAGCAGTTCCTTTTTTGCTGTTGCCAGTGTCTTCACCATGTTAATATGTCTCCTGCATTCCCCTGTGCTCCTGTTCTGCCTGTCCCCTGTCTCCCTCCATTGTCTTCAGACCTCGTGCCTCTTTAGCCTTCTGGTACTTGACCCCTGGCTTTGCCTGTTTTACTTGTTTAACTAGGCTTCATCTACTTTTAGGACATGTTTTAATATCAGAGGATATTTTAAGTCACATTAATACTGAATTTTTTATTTTTAAATAGACACCATCTGCCACTTATGTGCCAGACCAATTAATGGTGTAATTCGACCCCACCAGGGGCCTTTCTCTGATCTGAGGACTAAATAATTTATAAATATATAAATATTCAGGTAGTCTCCGGGTTACATACGAGATAGGGACTGTAGGTTTGTTCTTAAGTTGACTTTGTATGTAAGTCGGAACAGGTACATTATTTTAATAAAAGCAATTAGGACAGATGTTTGTCTCAACATATTTTTAGGCAGCATGGTGTCAGTTACTGTATACAATTCTCATTGTGAGTAAATCACAAACAAAGCAAATAATAAAAAAAATGTATGAAGCCTAGACATTCATTAACTACTGGAGCAAGCTGTGCTTTGAAAAGCAAGAAGAAACAAATGCAGAGTCTGGTTCATTAAAGAGTTACGAGAGGTTGCAATCAGTCTCAGCTGTGTTTAGCAAAAGATTTCCTCTGCAAGTCATGCAAACCACCCCCTCCCCCTATCAAGCCTCCATCTTGCACAGGATTGAGCAGGGAAGCCCGTTTGTATCTAGGAGTCGTCTGTATGTCAGATGTCCTTTACTCGGGGACTACCTGTAGATGTAATTTGCTGCTGCTGTATCAAACCAGTCTAATTTTAGTTAAAAAGACCCTTCCTTGGTCCATCCTAGCTGTCTGTTTTTTTTTTTTTTATTTTGTGGAATTCAAGTATCTGGTGTGGGATTTTCTTTTTTGGAAGACTACCTCAAGGGTCTTCAGCATATGCTTTCTGGAATATATAGTTTAAAGATTGGCCACTCTTTCATGTTGCCCTCAAAGCATACATATATATTGTGCTATATATTGTGCTGGAACAAGATACACTCTGAACTTTGACTGCTTATATTAATTGAGTGAATTATCATAATTTAAATATAATAATAGTTATTTTTTTTTATACTTGAGTGAATATTTGAGTTGATACTTTTGCTGCTTACTAGAATTACAGTAGTTGAGATTTCTTAGGAGTTTTTGCTAATTCTCGTAGAAAGATTCTGCCTTTGTTGTAAATATTTTTATTTATCAAAATATTATAACAGTTGAAAAAATTGCTGGTGTTCACCTGAAAATCGTGGCCCAAAATTTAACTACGATTTACATTTAAATATATTCAGATAATTATGTATTTAATTTGTGATTCTTAAACATTGAGAAATGTATGCTACTAGAACTGGCACAGAAACTCATATAAACGCACCCAACCAGGATGTAAAGTATTTGCTCATGGGTGTGTGTTTCTGTTTCTGATTGTTCCTGCTTCCTTTTGCAACAGACCTGATAAACGGATGTGTTTAAGCTGAACACCAGGATCTAAAATATATATATAAATAAATACTCTGGCAATGGGGATAACTCCTGTACTGAAAGGTTTGTTGCTTGTTTAGCTCTACAGAGGGGGCATAAAATGGTCTTTTCTTTTCTTTATCCCTTTGCTGGGCCCTGATTGTTTTTCTCATTCTTTATTTATATCCTAGACCCACAATCCTTGCCTATACATTTTCTAAAAGCGGAAGCAGAGAAATAAAAGTGGTAGTTGCAAATCATTACTTATTAATAAACCTAGATTTTGTTTGGTAAAAATACCTAGCATGTGAAGTTTTTTACAGCGACAATGGTGACAAACCACATTACTCAATTTTGTCTATAGATGGTACTTTAAAAATCAAACAAAACAATCTTCCCTTGCAGGGGTTAGTATCTGCAAAAAATACAGTCCATAAACGAAATATTCAGCTTCCTCGCTAACATGAATGTTTTTTTTTTATTTGTGGCAAAAAGACAAACTGAGCCACAGCCAGTTTAACCTACAGCTAGCACAGGGTGTACTAAATAGGCTAAATATGATCTTGGCATAGAAAAGTAGATTCTTAGTAAAACCAGCCTCAGACCAAAAGTTTTTAATACCTATAAGAGAAACAACAGGTTCCCTGTAGACACAGCCAGGCTGATTCACCAAGCAAAATTGGAAGCTCGCTTTCGTATTCACGATCCAAAATCGTAGGCCTTCAATCATATTATCAACCAAATCCGAGGCACTGGCCATCAACTGAAGCGATCTCTCCGATGCATATGCATAGCCCCGGCAGTTTCACACTGGCGAGCTTGCATTAAACTTACTGTTTCCCTAAAATAGCATTCTTTCTAATGGCACACATATTACCCTTAGTCCTAAAAAAAGTTTGTGCTGTTCAAATGTTTAAACATCTATATGCACTAAGAAAAAAGCATATTTTAAAATGACTTATTTCTGTCCCTGGTATGCAAGAGTTAACGGAGTTCAGCTTCTCTACAAAGGCACCTATCTAAACGCTTACAATGCCTGATCGGAGGAGCCACCTGGGGGAAAATATTGCGATTTTCCGCAGGCTAAACCTCGGCTTTGCCATCGGACTAGATTTTGTCACAAATGTCAAAAGCACACACACGTTCTTGTTTGCTTCTATAGATATATATGTATATAAATATATGTATATGTTTGTGTATATACATATATATATATATATATATATATAATTATATATAAAATTGTAATTACTATAGTTATTATATTAAAAATAAATACATAAGGAAATAAGGAAATCTGTTTACTGGTGTAAAAATCTAAAGGATCGTGTCAATAAATGATTATGGTATGTCCAATTAAAAAAAAAAACCAGAGCCTGCTGCTAAAATGCAAAAATATAGTGCAATATATAACTTATGACTACCATGACAGTGTCTTGTGTATTGGCTGTTTAGCACAGCCATGATGTGTAGTAAACTTCTCTGGTGGCAAACCAGATATAGCTATCTTGACATACTCTTGGCTGCCCAGAAAAAAATTTCCTTCCTGTACATGATATCATTCCTTCTTGTCTAATCAAGATGACTGAAGATCCAGAATTTGCAGGAAGACCAGCAGCAGATATTTATTTATTTGTTTATTTTATTGCCAAAGGAAATGGTCTGTTCTTTCTGCAATGAACCTGCCTGCTCACAATGTTTTATTAGTCAAGTTTAGTTACACTTTAAGTGAATTGCAGTGGATCTAAACCACCAAATGATATGAAGGGGATTTAAAAATACAACTTGCCTTGCCCCAATTTAGGAAGCCAGGCTTAATATGCATGCTTTACATAAGTTGTCTGCAAAGGTGCTGCATTAAAGGACATGCAAAGGTCACTTTTTTACAAAGTGATTGCTTTCTGGTACCAGTTTCTAATGTGCCACCCATATCTTTGTAGTAGACCTTTATTGTAGTAGACTTTTAATGGTCCCATAGAATCCTATCAGAATCTGTGATAAGTGGCACGAAAATGTCAAGAAAGTGAGGCCCGTAGGCAGAGAATTGACGGAGGGACTTCATGACAGTGGTGCGAAGGAACAGCAAGAGGGTAAGGAAAGAGTTGGTCCTGGGGATGTAGGGAGGGGTTGTGTCAACATGAGGAGTGAGAGGGAATGTTTAGGAGAAGGGGGCCTAAAAAGGGGAAGCAGGAAGTGTGAGGCCCTCTTTCACAGGATAGACAGTGTGCAGGGATACAGCATTCCCCGCCCACCCTCCCTGAATTTGGGGTTGGGGTTTTAGAAGGCAGGATACCTGGACATGGAAGACACTGTTGGTGGTAAGATTGTTTTTCTGTGGTTTCTGTGGTCCCTTTTTAAGTGGTATGATGGTTATGGCTCCTGGGGGGTGCTGGGCAGCTGGAATTATGGTGGTGTATGGATTGTGCCTTCTGAGACCTGCAACCTGGGTGTTAATGTTTAATTCTTTAAGGTTGCAAGTTAAAATATGGTTTTCAATTTGGGGGGTAATTTTAATCTTTAATTTGATTAAAAGACAGATTGCTTAAATGTTTGTTTATATAATTTAAGTTGTTCTTTTCTTATATTTAATTGTTGGTTATTTATGGTTATTTATATGGCTCTGGAGAGGGAAGGGTGTGTTTTTAAGCTTAATTTAAACAAGCATGGGGCATACACCGGTCTTTAATGGCTGCTACAATTACATTATTTACTTACAACTACAGTATTAACTACGGTATGAATACACAGTATTGATACTAAAAAGTTTATCCAGCAATAAAGTCCTCATCTGCAATAATTTATGGTACCAATAATTATAAAACAGTTAAACAGATGTTTACTTTCCCTTATATTCAATTCTGAACTGATTTTTTTTTTCCTTATATTCAATGCTGAACTGATGTTATGTCTTAGCACTGCAAAGTTTTCCTTCTTTTAAATTTCTTACATGACTCTATTCCAGTTTTAACATCTCATTATTAATCCCAACTAAAAATAATAGTAAGTACTAATAATAGTAATTATTAACTGTATTAACTATTGCTAAATGTTTAAAAAGTTCAATCCACTGTCATTTCTTTTTTCTGTCTCACAGATGATGAAACATGAATTCAGAATGTGATATGAAATATCTACAAAGTGATGAGTACATAAACTTTAAAAGCTGTAAAGTAAGCCAAACCCCAATAACAGGACACACATATCTCCCTCCCACCCCACTCTAACTTAAACACCTAAAGCAGCTCTAATACTAAATCCTATATTCTTCCTATATTCAGCTCGTCTCAGAGCCGGGGTTCTTCCTCAGGGGTGATCATTTGCTATTGGCTTTCCCACACTGGCGTCCATAAACCATCAAGAATAGATGTGATGTAATCGCAAAGGACTACCAGAGACTGGCCAGCATGGAGTTGGCTTATACCCTAAACCAGAAATAACGATGACAAGTGACCTGGGCAGCAGATTATGCTCAGTATAATACCTTTCTTCAGAAGATAGAAAAAATAAAACACTGCCAGAAGGCTAAAGGAGGGGTGGAAACGTTTTTATTTGTTGTCCACAGAGGTGGTTTAATGTATCAGTTTGGAAGGTAAGAAAATGAAATACTATAGACTGTCACCTGAGTTACATTTTACAGTCAAGTAGGTCCGTAAGCAAAAAAGAAAAGAAAGAAAGGCAGAGGGGCTACATGACAGGGTGAGAAAAGGAGACTGGCTGGGAAACAGTTACGTGGTAAAAGGAGGGGGCAAGATGAGGTAAAAAATTGATTGGCTGGAGGGTATGTATGTATATGGAGGGGGGATGTGAGAAGGAGCTGTAGAGGGGGAAGGGTATAAGGCTCAGGGGACACAAGGACCTAGAGCATTCTGGTTTAAAAATGTTTTTGGTCATTGAGTCAGTAGTTTTAACCAGTGTAGTGGGCATCATGGCATCTATGGACACATTGATAGAGCAGCTTAGGGTGGTGGCAACCACCCATGTGGAGGCCTGGCTGAAGGCTACGGTGGCTAAAGGGGGCCTATTGGGGGCGCATCTGAAGAAGTTCAGGAACTTTTTGGAAGGGTGGGTACGTGGATATTTTTCGTTACCCCGCTCAGGAAGAAAGGAGTTCGGAGAGGGGGGCAGTGAGGGAGGATAGCAATCAGCGGTGACATCGGATCCCCTGCACGTTTTTAAGTAGTTGCAGGCTTTTGGGATCTTGGCAAGTGTGATAAGGAAAAAGCAGCCTAAATGGTGCTTTTTTGTTATCTGTATAGGATAAGATAAGCGCATCGAGTGCATGGCAGCTTTACTTGGCTGCAGAATGATGAACAGTTTAGACAGCACAAGGTTGTCCACCCGTCGTTGTGATGGGAACACAAAGACATAAGTTTGTGAATGTAACTTATGAAACCAGGGTGGCAGAGTAGGTCATTGCAGGCTTGCTGCCTGTTCATCTACAGAGCCTTCATTTGCTGGGGTGCATGTGGGAAGGGGACTACTTGGACTATGTGGACTGGTGCCTCCCTATGGGGTAGTGGGGGCAAACGTGGCACCTGTGCCAGGGGGGGCACATAGAGGCCTCTCTGTGGGCACGAGCTCCACACCTGGCTGGCATCCCATTGGCTGTCCCTCTGTCAGTCCATGCTGACTGTGGAATTTCCCGTCTTCTTCTCTGGAGTCATCAGTTAACCCTCAAAATACCAGGCTGGGAAGAGGAGAGGCAGGTTATGTGTGTTGAAGCTGATGTGTCCTGATCCAGCATTAAAAGGGTAAAAGTTCGGAGGGGGATAGGGAGGGGGAAGCCACACATGACAGGGGGGTCTTGTATGCTCTGTCCTAGTTATGGGAAGTACAGTATAAAGCTAAAGACAGAGAACAGAGCTACACAGCCCAGGGAACAGAAGTGCCAGTCCGCTATACCCAGTCAGTACCAGGTGAACACAAAGCATGTGGTAGAAGGTACGTGCCTGTTGAATGTGTTGTGTGTTGCTATCTACAGTGCTTTAAAAAAATTTGTGTTCAATGTGTTGCATATATTATGCAATATTGCTATACAATTGGCATGCGTTTGGTAAAACTCCCTGCATTCCTGTAATATAAGATATAAATAATATGTTTTATTATTGTTAATATTTTTGCTGTTTGCACCTTACTAAAACCTCAGTCTTATGGATAAAAAAAGCGTGTTGGCACTTTCCGATAAATAAGGGGTTTTGGGTTGCAGTTTTGTTTTTCGGTCTCTAAAAGGTTTAGCACCTTTTTGGAGTGGGTGGTTAGGACAATTGCTGGAGTGGATTCAGTCATTCTGGATTGGATGACTTTCATTGGATGACTTTCTGATTGTTGGACTGCTTGATAGTTTCATGTGCAGAATACTGTTGGTGACCCTGTAGCATGTGGTGCATTGTTTTGGTGTGTTGTTAGCAGGGGACAGGACAGAAGGGCCAGCAATGTCGCTAGTTTTCCTGGGTATTGAGTTGGATATGATAGCAATGGAAAGCCGGATGCCCCAGGACAAGCTGCCCAATATGTGAGTATGTGGAGGTCAGGGAGGCGTGTAGGAAGAAGAACATCAGGTTACATGAGGTAAAGTCATTAACTATCCGAGAAATTGCTACAATATTAGGAGGGGCAAAATCTACAGTTTGGTACATCATGACAAAGAAACAAAGCCATGCCAAAGTGAACTCAGCAATGCTTAAAGACCTGGACGTCCACGGAAGACAACAGTGGTGGTTGATCTCAGAATAATTTCCATGGTGAAGAGAAACCCCTTCACAACAGCCAACCAAGTGAACAACACTCTCCAGGAGGCAGGCGTATCGATATCCAAGTCTACCATAGAGAGAAAGAGAAGACTGCATCAAGGTAAATACAGAGGGTGCACTGCAAGGTGCAAGCCACTCATAAACCTCAAAAATAAAAAGGCTAGATTGACCTTTGCTCAAAAACATCTGAAAAAGCTAGCACATTTCTGGAAAAACATTTTTGTACATGTGAAACCAATATCAACCTTTACCAGAATGATGACAAGAAAAAAGTATGGAGAAGGCGTGAAACAGCTCATGACCCAAAGCATAGCACATCATCTGTAAAACATGGCAGAGGCAGTGTGATGGCTTGGGCGTGCATGGCTGCCAGTGGCACTGGGACACTAGTGTTTATCAATGATGTGACACAGGACAGAAGCAGCCGAATTAATTCTGACTGTGTTCAGAGACATACTGTCTGCTCAAATCCAGCTAAATGTAGTCAAATTGGGAGGCATTTCATAATACAGATGGACAATGACCCAAAACATAGAGCAAAAGCAACCCAGGAGTTTATTAAAGCAAAGAAGTGAAATATTCTTGAATGGCCAAGTCAGTCACCTGATCTGAACCCAATTGAGCATGCATTTCACTTGTTGAAGACTAAACTTCGGGCAAAAAGGCCAACAAACAAACAGCAACTGAAAGCCGCTGCAGTAAAAGCCTGGAAGAGCATTAAAAACTGTGGAAACACAGCATCTGGTGATGTCCACGAGTTCAAGACTACAGGCTGTCATTGCCAGCAAAGGGTTTTTAACTAAGTATTAGAAATGAACATTTTATTTTCAGATTTTTTAATTTGTCCAATTACTTTTCAGCCCTTGAAATTAAGTGATTGTGTAAAAAAGGCTTTAGTTGCTCATATTATGCAATCTTTTTGTTCAACCCACAGAATTAAAGCTGAAAGTCTGCAATTCAACTGTATCTGAGTTGTTTCATTTAAAATTAATTGTGGTAATGTACAGAACCAAAATTAGAAAAAAGTTGTCTCTGTCCCAATATTTATGGACCTAACTGTAGTTGATCTTTCTATGATGTGCATTTCTAGACTATCATTTTTTTGATCATTGGTTTACTATTATTCTCTGTTATAGAATATATCCTTGTTGAATTCCTTCTCCCCCTGCCCTGCTGCAAAGTGATCCTCTTCTTCCATTCCCCCCTTTTTTCACACCTCTTTCCCCTCCTCCCAAAATGTTACCCCCCTGCTCTCCTACAATTTTTTCCTGGATCCTTTATTAATTTATTGAATGTTTTATTATGCATTTTCAATAAAACCCTAATAATCAAAAACAAAAAAAAAGCAGAAAAAGAGCTAGCATCAGCAGTAACCACCGGACTACAGGCCCCAGGGCCAAGCTATAAGCTCATTCGGTGGTGCACCAGCACCATCAATAAATAGCAGTCATTAGGCTTTAGTAATAATCCCGGGGCCAGGCGACAGGCCTCTAAAGTAATCCCCAGGTAGGCAAGCCTCAAGCAGTAACATCAGGGTTAGGAGCCCAAGAAAAGATCCCCAGCAGTAACCCCAAGGCAGAAAGGTTCTAGCAGCAACCTTGGAGTCAGGTTAGAGCCAAAGAAGAAGGTCCCAGGAGTAACCACTAAGCATTAGACTCCAAGAGTAACACCCAGATATTTAGGTCCTAGAAGAAGCAGGTTTCAGCACCAGAAGTAACCATGGGATATGAGGCCTCAGCAGTGATCACTAAACATAAGGGCCCCACAATAAACCCAGGCAGCTAGGTCCCATCAGTGACCTGGAAGCAGCCAGATCCCATCAATATCCCCCAGACAGTAATGCCCCAGCACTAGCTTCCACGTCGCAAAAAGAAGACCTACCCCCAGCAGTATTACACACTAAAAGCTAAAAGTATTAAAAAAAACCCACTTACCTAGTCACATCGGTGTCCCCTGGCGTACTGTCCGTCCATGCATGTCCTCGGGCTGCATCCTCTGGTCCTCAGCCGGCTAATGCAGTGACGTTCCTGGGGTTTCCCCGGTGATCTCATGCGTCTGTGCGTGCGGGAGGTGCAGTGGGAAATTTAAATAATTTTGTATTGGATTCAATACAACACAACTGTACAGTTATATAACAGGTTTCTGTATTTTTATGCACTCTTTCTTTAATGGATTTTTGGGATTTTTTATTTAAATCTTGGTATTAAATTTCTTAAATTTAGTAAATATTTGACATATTTTGTTGAGTTATGCCAAAGAATTATAAGCCTACAATGTAAAATAACCACTTTTTGTGTTTAAAAAACTGACAGAATTAGAACGCCAGGGGGGTTAACCCAGAGGCAGAATGGAAGGAGCACTGTGTAGTGTGTAGTACAGAATTACTGGCCTATGTAATTTCTTGTCTGGTCAAGAAAAGAAATCTCCTGCATTGTCTCTGCTTGGCTATTTCCACCACACTGACACTTGCAACATTCCATCTCCTAGTCTTTCCTGGTCTCTCACCTTGCAGATTTTGGTCTCCAGACCATGAACATACAACTGACAAAGGTAAGAAAGTGTGACTATGGGCTGAGCGGGGACAGGTCAAGAACATAAATCTAGTGGAAACAGTCTTATATTTCATACTCTATCTGTCGTGTGTTGGCTCCTGCAGTGCTGCTATCCTGTCCTGGCTGAGCTGAGTAAAAGGGGTCCTTCCAATGTCTGGAACTGAATCATCATGTGAGCACAAATTTAGGAATTGGGTCACCCAACCCCCAATTCTTGCCTCTCCCATGATGGCCCATGCCCATTCACTTAATAGTTGACCAGTGCATGCAGATAAATGAAACCTTGAAAGCATATTGCACCATACACACAAGTTCCAAACTGAACCTAATGGTGAACCCTGGGATAAGCAAAAAATATGCAATATCTAAATATATGAAACATACTTATATATTAGGTTAGGTTGAAAAAAGACATAGGTCCATCAAGGTTAACCACTAGGGAAATAAACCTATGCCAGATATAAAACCCTATAAGACATAGTTGGTCCAGAGGAAAGCAAAAAAAAAACCCTGGTACAATTTGCTTCAACAGGGGGAAAAAATTCCTTCCTGATTCCATGAGGCAATCGGATGTTCCCTGGATCAACAGTCACTGTTATTTTTACTTTCAATCCTTAATACCCATTTATATTATGTGCTTCTAGAAAAGCATCCAGCTTTTTCCTAAAGCAATTCATAGTAGTTGCTGAAACTACTTCCTGAGGGAGCTGATTCCACATTTTCACAGACCTTACACTGAAGAATCCCTTCTTTATCCGGAGCTTAAACTTCTTTTCTTCCAGATGCAAAGAGTGCCCCCTTGTTCTTTGTAATGATCTCAAAGTGATTAATGGGGAAGAGAGTTCTCTTTATGAATTATTTATATATTTATACAGGGTGATCATATTACCCCTTAAACGTCTCTTCTCAAGGGAGAATAGATTCAGTTCAGCTAATCTCTCCTCATAGCTGAGCTACTCCATTCATTTTATTAACTTAGTTGCCCTTCTCTGCACTCTCTCCAATTTAACAATATCCTTTTTGTGAACTGGTGCCCAAAACTGGACAGCATATTCCAGATGTGGTCTGACCAATGCTTTGTACAGGGGCAGGATTATGTCTCCATCTCTGCAGTCTATTCCTCTTTTAATACAAGAAAGTACTTTGCTAGCTTTAGATATTGCAGCTTGGCATTGCATGCTGATATTAAGTCTATGATCTACAAGCACCCACAGATCATTTTCCATTTTTGACTTCCTCAAATGTATTCCCCCTAGACAGTATGAAGCATGCATGTTGTTAGCGCCCAAGTGCATAACTTTACATTTATCCATATTAAATGTCATTTGCCACTTGGTTGCCCAATCAAACAGTACAGCCAGGTCTGCTTGTAGATTATCGACATCCTATATGGAAATAATTCCATTACATAGTTTGGTTTCATCTGCAAACAAAGAAATGGTACTTTTAATCCCAAACTCTATATCATTTATAAAGATGTTAAACAGTAAAGGTCCCAACAGTGAACCCTGGGGTACACCACTAATAACCTTAGACCATTCAGAGTATGAATCATTAATTAGAACTCTTTGGATGCTATCTTTAAGTCAGTTCTCTACCCATTTACAGATTGACTTTTCTAAACCTATGACCCTAACTTGCATATTAACCATCTGTGGGGTACAGTGTCAAAAGCTTTAGCAAAGTCCAAGTACACTATATCTTACATATTATTATTATATACTTACTTCCTCATAAAAAGAGTGTAAATTTGTTTGACAACTTGTCAAACTGTCTTTCTTGAAGCCATACTGACTATCACTTATAATATTATTTTCCAGCACAAACTCCTCTATGTGGTTCTTTATCGAACTCTCCAAGACCTTTCCAACTATGGACATTAAACTAACGGGTCTGTAGTTCGCTGGTAATGACTTTGCTCCCTTTTTGAAGATAGGAACCACATTGGCCTTATGCCAATCTATCGGTACCTTGCTAGTGACTAAAGAGTCTCTTAAAATTAGAAATAATGGCTTTGAAATACCAGAGCTCAGCTCTTTGAGGACAAGTGGATGTAATCCATCAGGTCCTGGTGCTTTGTCAACCTTTATTTTTCCCAGCTGTTTCTCAATCATATCAATTCTGAACCATTGTGACTCATTAAAGACAGTGACATTGCTTTTATGAGTTTGGACTTGAGCTCTGCCATTTTCCTTTGTGTACACGGAGCTAAAAAGTGCTTAGTAAATCTGCCTTGTCTTTATCCCCAGATACGGACCCAGTGACATCCTTTAATAGGCCTACATGCTCAAATCTGATCTTTTTGCTATTATATTTATTTGAAAAATGTTTTGGGGTTTGCCTTAATTTTCTTAGCAATCTGTCTTTCATTTTGAAGTTTTGCACATTTTATCTCCTTTTTACATCATCTGTTATATTCTTTCAAATTATGAAGATGATCCTTTTATATTTTTAGAAAGCCCTTTTCTTGTTCTTTATGGCTTTTTTTAACATCAGCTGTGAGCCACATGTTTTCATTTTAGCCTTTTAAACTTATCAATTGGAATATATTTTTCTGTTTGCTTTAGTAGAACAAACTTGAAACATTTCCATTTCTATTCTGTGTTCTTTGAGGACAATATTGTCTCCCAGTCCACAGAGAGCCACTCTTAATAATGGAAAATTTGCTTTCTTAAAATTAAATGTTTTTATCTTTCCTGTTTTTGCTTTCTGATTACAGCTTAGATTAAATGAAATCATTTTACGGTCACTGCTACCCAGATTCTCTTTCATTTGCACATTTGTTCTAAGCTTTGCATTGTTAGAAAGAACTAGGTCCAGCAGATTATCATTTCTAGTTAGGGCTTTCTATAAACTGTACCATAAAATTATCTTAAATTTATTAAATTCACAAATTACCTCCCTTTTGCTGTTCCTGTAGTGTCATTACTCCAGTCAATGTCAGGGTAGTTGAAATCTCCCATGATTAAAACACTTTCTATTTTTTATACTTTTTCTATCCGTGCTAGTAGTTGATTTTCTTTTTCTTCCTTAGCATTAGGGTCTAAAGCAGGCTTCAATAATTAATTGTGTGTTATTCAACCCCCACATTCAACTCCACCCATAATGCCTCAACCTCATTGCTTGTTCCATCCGCAATTTCTTCTTTGTTTTTTAGTACAATTAGTACTGCACAAATCCAATGTTTGTTTGTAACATGGAAAGCTCTTTACAATTATCCATAATCCTCCCCCCAACTATCCCCAATCCACCCTCCACTAGTGTCTGACCCCTGACTAACCTTTCTGTCACTTTATTTACCTGTCCCACCCCCTCTGTCCTAGTTTAAATATCCCTCTACCATTCCCCTAAATCTTTCCCCTAGCACAGCAGACCCCCTTTCATTTAAGTGCAAACCACCTCTGGCATACAGGTTGTACCCCAATGAAAAGTCTGCCCAGTGCTCTATGAACCCAAACCCTTCCCTTTTGCACCAGGACTTAAGCCATGCATTTAGCTGCCTAAGTTCCGTCTTCCTTTCCTGTGTTGCACATGGCACAGGCAATATTCCAGAGAACATAGCCCTGGAGGTCCTTTTCTTCAGCTTGAAACTTAGTTCCCTAAACTGATTTTTAAGGATCCTCCATCTTCCATCTATATTGTCATTGATTCCAACATGGACTAAGACAGCTGGGTCCAGTCCAGCCCCTCCCTGTAGTTTATCCACTCGGTCCACCACATGCCAAACCCTGGCATCAGAGAGACAGCAAACCATTCAGTTGAAGGGATCCGGGCGACAAACTATTCCATCCGTCCTCCTGATCATAGAATCCCCTATGACAACCAATTGTCTTTTTCTTCCTGTGTTTCCCTTCCCACCACTGCTAGATGTGCCGCTCTCCCGGCTGTTAAAACATGAGTTTTGTTCGGTAAATATTTGTTTGTGGTCAAGATCTGTGCAGTACTCCAGCATGAAATTTTGCTGCTGTGCAGGAGTTTCTTGCAAAAAAGACCAATTACTTATGATCTCCCTAATTCTGTAGAGCAACTTGCTTTGTATCCAACCCTCCCTATCTATTTATCTGCAGTAATCCTGGTGGGGGTGGGTATGCTAGGTCCTTCCCACAGCTCTACTCTCCGCATGAGGTATGTGGTGATGCTACTTTCACTTTGTGGTATTAGATGGTTGACTACTGAGGAATAAATATTTTTTGTTTTCAATAATTTTTATTAAGAATAGAAAGTTTAGATTTTTTGCAAAGAGAAACAAAGACACAAACATAACAAAAAAGAAAAATGATCAAACATAGTCCTGACTAGGAGGAGAAACAAATGAAAAGAAAAAAAGAGAAATAGAGAATAGAGGTGAAAAGGAGGGCCAGGAAGGGTTACGGACAGGGAAAGAGAGGAGCCATAGTAAAATATCCATAGGGGCGAACACAGCATGAGAATCTTTCAAAGCGAGAGGAGATTCTTATCGAAATCAGCAGGCAGATAATTGTCTATCCAGGGTGCTCAAACCACATGGAAGATACCCATGGTATCATTCAATTTAGCTGCCAATACCAGTTAAGCGTGTGTTTTACTTGGTTCACTGTGGGTTTACTTGAAGACCAGGCCTTTGCAAGTGTTTGTTTGGCTGAGGTAAAAACTAAATATAGAAGCTGAAATTGGTGCTTCGTACAATTAGAAGGTTTCAAGAGCAGTAAGGCCTCATATGGGTCTTTGCGCATAGAGTGTCACAATAGTGTGTACACTAGTTGATAGACTCCTATCCAGAAATGTTTTATTTTTGACAGGTCCACCATACATGATAAAGCATCCCCGCTTGAGAAATATATATTTTTTTGACAGATTTTGTGACTGGAATTGAGCTTTAATTGAATCTAAAAGTGTCCTTTGGTTCTTCAGTGCTTTCCTTACTAAGTTTACTACTAGATTTAGAATCCTTTGTAGGATGCGTGGGGAATCCCAGCAAGGAATATGCAGAATATATTTTTTGCTTAATAAATAAAGTAAAATTTAAGATGGATATTACAGAATTATTATCTCATACACTGCATAGTTACAATTTTTTGGTAGTAAAATTCAAAAGCCTGCCTATGTTTTTTGAGAGTATCTTTTATTAGGAAATAAGTACACATAAAAAGTACACTCTTATATTCCTTCATTGTATCTCTCCAAGCTGTAAAAGAAATTTTGCTTTGTTGTCATAACTGTAACTTCCTCCTACTATACAAACAAACTTTATGGAGTATTTAGGAACTATATTATACAACACACATTTCATCATTTACTGCTAATTTGTTTTAGCGCTTCACCTAAGAATATTAATACCCCTATAACTGGAAATATGTCTCTTTATTAGAACATGTTTCAAAACACACATTCTATTATTCTGTTCTATTACTAAAAAGCAGTTACTTAAAAAATATAATACTCTATAAGAAAACAAATGTAGATTTAAATTTGGGTAAATTTCTAAATTGAAAAAGGTTCCATATTTTATCTATAAAGGAAACACATTTTAAAGCATTAAAGTCTGAATCTGACCTAAGTTTATGAATACATTTCTACTTCATAATTTCATGACACAAAAACCAAGTAAGTGTTCGTGTCAATGTGTTTATTCATAGAAAATTAATTATTGTTAATATCAGGCCTGTAAACTGATTGTCTGTCTGTATTTTTTTTGAGTTTCTACATTATTATTGAAACCAATTAAAAAGATTTCTTTTAGCCCCTAAAACATGATGGCCGTATTTGTTGATGTTGGTCAAAAAATTTGTGGATTCTTTCAGACCATAGTTTGGTGCTCCTTCTTTTGCCTGTTCATTAGAGTCTAGCTTGAGACTACAAGTTAGGGTACCCATGATATAAGCTGCCTCACTAGTGCCATTGTGTTGTGAAGACTTTCTGACACCTCATTTCTGTGTTCCCCTAGGACGTGCTTAAAGACCATGAGTGCTGATTATAGTTTAATAAATGTATTTCATATTCCAACACTGCTATTTATTTTGTCTATCTTTTGCATGGAAGACTAGATTTAACCAAATATAAACCTATGCTTTTCAAATTGAATACCATTGCTGTAGAGTACCCTGTAATCCCCCATGTTTTTAATTTGGCAGTATATATATCCCATTTTTAAGAAAATGTTGGCTTTAAGACACTCTCCTATAATATCCCACAGAACAACATGGGGCATTCCATAGAGTCCACATGCTGATTTGTGGAATAAAGACACAGCATACCCAAGAATTATGTTTAAATGAACGAAAGCAGTTTTGTGCACATGGCCACAAAGTTATAGAAGGTGACAAGTTTCTTTTGGCCGCACAATTGGTTATTCTGCCTCCAAGGAAGAACCGCACTGCGGAAACAACTGCAACCGCCATGGCAAGTGGTTACCTGTGTTGTGTTTGCCACTCAGGGTGCAGAACCGCAGTTTGACATGCACCAAGGAGCACTCAATTGTACTGTGTTCTATCACACATATGAAAGGGCCCCAACTAATACAAAATATTACCTAAAATTTAAATTATTAAACATGGATATCTAATGTTTAATATGGAACCAACACTGGACCCCAATATGGAGATATTCTGTATACACATTTTACACAGACAGTAAAGGTGGATTTTCTAAGGAAATGTAAGATTTTTATCCGTGAATTATGAATCTGCAAAGAATAATTTGCTTGGCTGAGGGGTATATCCATTGTTTTCAAATTTCCATTTAGGTGCAAGTAAAAATACTTTGTTTTTCACATGACATTTCTCTGAATGCCATTGTTTTTTGCAAAGTGAATTTTCTCCACATTCACTAAGTTATGTCTTACAGAGTAGTAATTCAGCTTGATAAGTAAATTGAATAACCTTCAGTCTCCAGTTTTTTTTACGTGTGAATGTACTTGTACGTGTGATGCTCATGTGACAAAATGACACCATAGGAACAACAATGGGAGAAAGTTCTTAGTCATTAACCGGTGTCTAAACAAGGACTTAATGGCAAGATTATGAGGTACTTTTTTTTAATAAAACGTAAATAATTTAAACATTTGAAATCTACATTCCACATTAAAAGCATGTTGAACCATGTTCGGATAACAGATATGTATGGGTACATGATAATATAAACCTAAAGTGATGAAAACCAGGACATTCTTTATTCAAATAAGTTTTGCACCACATACAGCTCCGCAAGACTTGCAAGTGAAAACTACACCATGCCATTGTGCAAATTAAATGTTATCAATTACATAGATGGAAGTAAATGCAGAAATTGAAACTCAACAATGTCTAACTTTTTTCTGTAAATTTTCTATTATCCCTACTTCTATCTTTATGGAACTTTAAATTATTTTATTTTCTTTCCCCAATTCCTCCAGATGTGAATCCCACAATACTAATCCTGTAATGGGAACAAAATTCCTTACATTGCCTTATACATCTGAATGACTATTAAATAATTGTTGGGGTTGGCCTAAAATGCTTATTTGCCTGCAAAGTTACTTGGAATGTTTTAAATCATGTTTTAAATTTAATATAATACATTTTCAAAAAACATTTTGCTTTGGAAAAACATTACTTTTGTCACAGCATTTATTTGCAGATTTGCCTCCCTATCCCCAATAATTAAGAAAAGAATATGTTTTTTTTCCTAGGTTATTTCTACTGTCAGAGAATACATTTACCTTTGCAACTACCTACTGTCAATATTGAACAGGCTTCAATGATACTTGGTTAGTGTCACACTGATTTCCAGAACAGTAGTATAAACAAATGTTTAATGTTCCAAAATTATAATTTTATAGAAGCAAACATTCCAAAGGATCTTTCCTATTGACTAAGTCTGTATTCAGCAACTCTAGGCACGCACATGTCCTGACAAGTGTGCATTGTTAGATGTGATTTTAACAGAACTTCCATGGCTTCTTTTTTCACAGCCTGATTGTTGGTAGGCTTAGGACATGTTCAAGCCACCTTGTAAAGGTAATGAAGTTATCAGGGAACTTATTTAGTGATACTCATTTTTAATGTATTTTCCTGTTATTGGCTAATATTTAGTTATCAGCTGTGTATAAGCAATTTTATTATTCTGCAACTGTTTGGGCAAATGTTTCTCCTCAGTTTTACTAGACCAAAACAATGCCAATATTCAACCAGTCTGAGATGTGAGACACTTTCTTCAAGTATGAACTGAAGCTGCTGCTATTATAGAGAAGTATACTTGGTGTTATGCTACCAATTTTGCAATTCTCACTACTCTGGGGACAGAAAGTTGTGTTTGGAGGGAAATGTAAATGTGAAAATTGCTCTGGTCCATAGGTGTATAGGGGGAGGCACAATTGCTCTGGACCATTGGTGTACAGAGTTTAGTTGGTTAAGTAAAAAAAATTAATAATAATAACAAAAAAAAACTACTGATGACACAGTGACAGTGTTAGTTAAAACTTCACCTTTTAGGAAACTCTGATGACTTTCCGGGCATTCCTTGCTGCTCCTGTCTGCAGCTTAATGGTAAATGGTTAATGGGAGGCATTTTATAGTTTACAGAATTATCACCCAATTACAAAGCCTAAACACTGATACATGATGGATGTGGTTGACCTTACCATTCTTTTAATTTTCTCATAGTAATCAAAGCTAGGTGGCACAGAAATGTACAGAAAAGAGCAGCAGAGCATTGTTGTAATGATTTAGGTGGGTCCAGTGGAGGCCTTTTAGCAAATGTTGTTTCTCTGAATTTGAAAAGTGACCAATCTTTGACCAGATCCATTTCAGCTTTGTTGGATAACCCAGGCTCTCCCATGATAGTCCATCTTCTCCAGTCTTTAATAAATCAGGCCTATTGTCTTAGGGCAGCTAATTCATTTTTAATTTGGAGCGCACCACAAAATGTGAACAGCACTTCCAAAACAGAACACCATGATGCACAGATGGTTCTCAGTTAAGCACTGTTATGTGCTGAAGCTCAAATCGAGTTGCAATGGTATTTTTCAACTGGGTATCAGTCAAAATGAATGGCGTTGAAACTCATCACACTGTGGATCATGCATTACCACAACATATAAGGGTGTATTTATACATTTTTTTCGCCAGAGGATTTGATCTGATTTTATCTCATTTAGTTTCCTTTGCTTATATTTTGCTCTACAAATCAATCCATTCAAAATCCAAAATTCATTAAATTATTCTTCAAAATAGCTAGGATTCTCTCTAGAGTCATTTCTACTGTCAGATGACATTTTACACTGTATTCAATGAGAAAGTCAGAATTTTATTTTTTGTTTTATGTTTTTACAGTTAAATTGTCTGGGGGACCCATGGTACAGTGTTAAAAAGAAAATAGTATTGTTTAAAATTAACATTAAAATTTAAGCAGGAATTGATGATTTTTAAACGTAGGGTGCGTTGCCACCCACCCACCTTTTTTTGTTATTTACAAAGCCCCTGAATGTACTGTTAGATGGGCGACTTTGAACGGAAATATAAGCAAAGGAAACTACCTCAAAACACTCTGTATAAATTACGTTAATGTAAAGTACCTAAAAGGCTACAAAAGTCTGCAAAATTGAGTGGTAAATATAGTAAAATCCACAAGGCACACAACCAAATGGCAGCACCATAGACAGTCATGTCCTTCTCTGCTCAGCTCACAACAAACACTAAATAGCCTGCACCAACAGATGGAGCTGTCAGTGGGGTTCTGACATCACATCTTGAACTGAAAACGAAGCTTGACTAGCAAACAAGCCATAGATTCCCTTTAGTTGTTTATTCCTAGGTCCTCCTCTGTTTGGCTCCTAATTCATGTGTATCATGCTGTAATTAGATGGTTCACTATACCTCGTGTGGTCATGTGTTCAATCACTGTGAGTAACCAAAGGTCATCATTGTTTATATTATTAATAATAATAATAACAATAAACATGATTTATATAGCACCAACATATTACACAGCACTGTAAAATAAAGAGGGATAAAAAGTCAAACCAGGGTTGTTTATTTATTTTTATCTTTTTGATTGTTGGCTAATGTTTTGATTGATTGATGTCCTAATGTTTATTAGATGAAATGTGTATATTCTTCCTGATGAAGTAGCTATTAGTGAAACACTTAGAATGGAATTGGCACGGTGTCACAGGGTGGGATGAGGGACTCTCTGTGTCACCAGCCTGGCAGATATGTGTACGGGGCACAGAGTCTAAGACACCAATGTTCAGGTTCACCATTGCACCCCACAAGGGGTGCTGGACTTTAGTTGCCCCTCTGCATGCAGGGGATGGTAATTGCTGACTGGTATAGTCAGACAAGATAAAAAGTCAGGGTAGGGGTGAATCAGACCAACAATTAACCAAAAATGATTAAGTTCAAATACTGGTAATGTCCAGGTCAATTTAAATATCCTTTTCACGGGATGCTGGAATTCTGACAAGAACATTTTTTTTGCCAATCAATAAATAAGGTTCAGCTTAGTGGTGTGAAATGTCTTCAATCCATCAGCATGAGCCCCACGGTAAGGGTAAGTACAAACTCTGTCTCTTGTAAAGGTCCAATTCAATCCCCCCAGCCTGGGGTTTCCACAGTACAACAAACAAACAAAAAGATCCACAACCACAGGAGCCCCCTACTAGCTTGAACTTCCTACAGGCTCGCTCACAGGCCACTTCCTCCCACACCATTTTCACACCTGAACCACTTATGGGATCTCCACCTTCCTGTCGGGCAGGTTCAATTGCTGTAGTGGATTTTAGATGGACTGAAGAGGCCTACCCAATCCTTTCCCTTCAGTCCAGAGTCAGGGTCCCTTGACAACTAGTAGAAAAAAAAACAGCAACATAGTTGCCTGATATAAAAATAGTCCCGGACTCCTTCCTAAACACACCAGATCAATGGGACCCACATCCAGATATAGGGAATTATACCTGTTATCCAGGATCCAACCCTGTGATCCTGTACAGTTGTTTTATTTAAAGATTTTTCAACAAACAGCTAATTCAGCAATTTAAATCCCAACTGATTTTAATTTAGTCTTGGGGTAAACAGAAAGTGCAGGATGGCAGGACAGCCATGAAATTGATTTAGTGTGGACCTCTGATTTACTCTAGTCATGGATTCTCCAGGTCAAATTGCTCCAAAGAGAGCAAGAAAATCTTAATACTTTCACTAACCTTGGTTCTGTTAGATACATTGCCCCTGATTCATCAAGCAGAATCGGATAATGCCCCCTATTGCTCATTATTATGAAGGCAGGAATCCGGCTGGCAGTGAGGAGGCGGGTGTACGAGCACACTCGAGTCCGGACCGCGGTAAACCGCGATCGCTGGCCGCGCGTACTTTCGCGCTTCCAGCGAGCGCGGATTTTATTGATGAATCAGGGGCATTGTACACAGTATACTGATTGTCAGACTCTTTTATTTATTGTCTATCAGGAGCCCTCACTTTCCCAAACTTTATAGCACCTGGCTACACCTACATCATTAACAAAACCATACAGTAATTCAACCCCACCCCTCTTGACCCTGTTTTTAAAACATATTTTACATTTTTTCTATCCTTCAAGGGCTTACCCCATCAAACCACATCTAGTAGATAATCCAATGCCATCCACTTCTTTGATACCATGGATATCTGAGTAGGATTTGACTTTGAATTGTGGCTGTTAATACAGGCTCAACAGGAGTCAACTTGTCATGCAGCCATACATGATGTGAAGTCACCAAATGGACCTGGCAATATGAAAGAGGAAGTGACTAAGCAGGTTTTATCTGTGTGGTGTTACAGTATTTTTGAAAGACAATTGCCACAAATATTTGCGCTTGAAGGGGCTTTAAACTTTTTGACAAAAAGCTTCTACCTGGATTAACAACATTGCTGATCCCCCAAGTCCACTTCTCCTGTCCTTCCCTCCTTGCAGTTCTGTCTTTCCATCAAACTCTCTGACTCTGATAATGATTGCACCCACAGACAATCTGCCACTCCCTCTTCGTCACTATGCATAAAGCTCCAAATGCTGGAACATCACATATTCTTGGTGCTCCCTGCATGATGGCCCCTGTCTGCTGTCTAAATGATCCCTCCTCATTTTAGGAATTTTTAGACATGCTTAGGGATCATCCTGCATGGCTCTCATCAGGTAGAAATGTGTCAGTGACTTGGTCACTCGCACTACATCTCTGGTTGTTAAAGAACCAGAATTTGCACATTTAACAGTAGTACCACTCACTGTTGCCCCAATTATTTCTCTATGCAGCTTCTGATGGGTTAAGCTAAATGTAGTTATCAATGGTAAGTACAGCCCAGTGACCATGGGAACTGAACTCAGATGAACTCCTAATGGAGAATCTCCATTGAGAGTTCATTTGAGTTCGCCTGTATTGGGAGTTCATTTGAGTTCACCTGATTTAAGGAACGCACAGCTGATTGGAGGCACCCACGTGCCTCCAATCAGCTGCAACCGAAGGTTTGCATGGTCACTGGGCTGTACTTATCAATGATAAGTACAGCCCAGTGACCGTGGGAACTGAACTCAGATGAACTCTCAATGGAGAGTGCCCAAAAACAATATCATAACAAACATATGGTAGATGCAGGTTGTACATGAACATAGCAGGTTCTGAAAGCATGCATTGCTAATTATTTATTAAGAAGTATTATCAATTTTTTTTATATTAATCGATGGGGCTAATATGCTAAAAGTCTCTAAAGTAGGTTTTTTGAATATAGCATTTCTTTTAGTGGAGCTATTCTCATCATATGTTCTGGTGGGACACCAAACATCCTATTTTGTTACTAACCATGATACTGTATATAAAATAAGTTAGCTTAACAAAACTGGATCCTACAAAATGAGTAGACGTGCATGTTCTCTCAATATTGAAATAAATATTCAAACTTCTTTGTCATAGGATGCTTGAATTCTGACAAGAATTAATTATTTGCCAACCACTGAATAAGGAAGATAACAAAATCTGCCTTGAGCTTAATTCTAAGCCTATATAAGGGGGATGGAAAACACTGTATTCTTTAGGGACAAGTTCAAATCCGTTAAGCTTATTAGCTTCACTCACATCTTGTTTCATCATGAAGATCGCAGTTAACTTCCTTTTTCTGGACATCTGTAGCTTTTTTTGTAAGGGTAACCCTTATAATGCTTTGTGCTATTTTGGGGGAACCAGGATTAGTGCAGCACACACAGTAAAGTTTCAAAAAGTATTTTTTTATTCAACACAAAAACAGCCTTTTTCAGCAAACAAAGTGATCAAACTTTGCTTTCCTTTAGCAGAAAAACAACAACACAGATTTACAGACTGCAAACTAATACAAAGTCCTAAACTGCCAAAGATATGATCCCAAACTGGAGAATTTGTAGCTTCCAGAGGTGTTTTCGACTATCGATCCAGAGTTTTAGCACCAAATTCTTATAGTATGTTACAACACCTAAGCATTCATTCTAACTCAGGCAATACAAACCTCCCAGAAATCCCTGGGAATATAAAGCCATACCTGCCAGCACAAGTAACACACTGAACCCTGTCTGGCTGAGGCTTCCTCCTTAGGCAGGTTCTTGGGTGGAATTAAAGGCCCACCAAACCTTCCCTTTCATCTATTGTCCCTATTAACATGCAATCTTTGGTTGCCATAATACTTTGAGCTAACTTTTCCAGTACCCTGACAGTTGTCTAAGAGGACAAGAGGCCAGACAGAGGCCACAAATGTAGGAAATATATTGCCCATTCATAACCCATCCCTGAATTCTTGCAGAGCTAAAATTTAAGCACTTAAAACTGATCTCTGGGATAGTGTTACATTAGGTGACAATATCATGCTTTACAAGGTAAGAAAGACAACCTGTATGATGAGTTATCGAGAGTGGAAAAGGGGATTCGTTTTCGGCCAAAAATTAGCCTTTACGTGGATGTAATTCCTAACCTAAGACGTATAATATTCCAAATTACTGTAAAGAATAAACAACTGCCATGTGCTTACTTTTTTTTTTGAATGTTTACACCTACTTTATTCTTTTTTGTATAACAGTGTTACTAACCAATTACTTTGTAGCCAATAGATTTCCTGATGGTTATAATAGTAGACTATGTCAGTGCAATATAAGCAGCTGCTCATTGTCATCTTTAGGAGAACAATGCAGGAACACAACTAGTATACAGGGACAGACCATTGTCTCAATCTCATCTGAATCTCATTCAAAGGGTTAAATAGAGGTTTTGCTTCTAGAAATTTGAATAAAGACAAAAACAGCTGTAAGTAATTTATAATTTGTAGATGTTGATGATTAAATAGAAAAGGGAATGGATACACCGAGTATGTATAAAGATACAGTTTAGGACTGGAATGCCAAATTGTAATTGCTAAAACAATACTAGTTTTAGTTCTTTATTATCCAATTTTACTAATTTATGTCTCCCAGTCCTGTTAGTAAATTAAACTAACATGACTGAGTACACAATTTGTACTTTCTACTGTATTATGCTTTTCTCATGATTTCTTCAATTACAATATCTGACTAGTTGACATAATTACATTTCAGTTAAACTTAACTTTTCTTTATCCTGATTTGTTTTCTAGTATTAATACAGCTTCAAAAATGTCTTTTTTAGAAACCAAAACTGGACAGGTCTAGGCCTCGTTCGTCCTGAATAATTTGTATGTAATAAATCAGTTGATGATTGTTTTATAGTAATATATGTTGTCTTGTATGGCATTTTCCAACTTTGAAATTCTAAGAATCATATAACACTCATGCTCTTGAACTGAAGAAATGTCATTCAACAGATTACTTATAAATGTTTAGAAGTAGTATATAGAGGTTATAATAAATAGCTAAATTAGTAAAATGTTATAGTTTGTGTACAAATGTACCTCCCCACATGACAGTGCCTAAATTTGCTTAGATGCTACGCACAGCACTGCAGGGTTGGCATTAAGGGGGGAACAAGTGGTACTGCTATATGGGGCCCTGTCAAAACAGAGGCCCCACTGCCATCCAGCAAAGTCTATATAGCTCTGGAGCCACAGCCGCTGGCAGGTTTGCATCTAGTACTAGTACTTCTCAATGCTGCCCTTTGTAAATTTATTATATAGGGCCGCCTCAGGGAGACACTACATGCAGCGCCCTCCAAGATGCAGCAGTTTCTGGCGCAAGGAAACAGTATTTGCACTGCAACTCCATTGCCAGTGTGATTTCAGTGCTTGTTCAGTTCTGCAGTAAAAAACAGGTGTCACCTTTCCTTGCCACCTCCTATGCTATAGCATAGCTACTATGCAATGGCTAATACAGTCTAACATAGGATAGATAGGCGTTTTAGGCGTTAATAGCTTAGTTCCAAAAAAAATGGATGCTGGGCATTAAAAAACACCTAAAAAAGTTGCAAGTGTCTGTACAAGCTTTTTTAGACTTTTTAGAATACGTGCTGTTCAAGTCTTTGCAGGCGGCAAAGGTTGCAAACACTGCATTTAGTGTTCAGAAAAAGGCATGGAAATGTTGCCACCGCCTGCTCCCTATTACTGTATTTTTTGCCGTATAAGACGCACTTTTTCTTCCCCAAAACTGGGGGGGAAAAGTTAGTGCGTCCTATACGACAAATTTGTAAAAATACGGTATATAAAGGATAATGAACTAATCTATTCGGTCAAATGTTAACTGTTTTTGCAAGCATTTTTGAGCTGTAAATCTGCTTAGAAGATGGGGACAGATGTATATCCCTGCCTTCTTTTGCAAATGCAGTATCTTTCTCTGTCACTAACTTCTGCTGGCAGAGCTGACAGTCTTCCCTATGGAAGCATTTTTAAGTGTTAACATAACATCTTCAATTTATAAATTGCAATACTTTGCTAGGCTTTTGCAGCCACTTACAAAGGCCTTAAAGAGCCTAGCAGACACCACTGCTGCGTGCCTATTGCTCAGGAGCAATAAATGCCAGAATGTTCTGTTGTTGTTGTTTTTTTGTTTTTTTGTTTTTTTACCACTAATTTTACTGTGAGCAGATAAAAGAGGTCAGGTAGGGGGGAAGAGAAGGAAGTGGCTGGTTGTTTTGTTGTCTTGGTGTCACAGATAGCAGTAGAAAGATGTGAGATCATGAAGTTCCCCTATTGTGTGCTAACAGCAGTACCCTCTCTGGCACACCTATTGATTATGTTTTGTCAATTTTTTCTACCCAACATAGTTTGCTCCTTGGATGGTAATAAACTAGAAGGGGGTTAAGGTTAGATACTGGGTAGGTACCAGGCAGGAGGGGTTAAGTTTGGGCACTAGGAGGTGAGTGGTTAGTTTAGGCATCAAGGATGGAGGTTTGAAAGTTAGGAGTGGGCAGCACTATGGAATTGTGACACTAGAAGTGGCAAAATCTGATAGAACCATGGCTCCCTCCTTCATGTGCTTTCCTATTCAGAAAACAGGTTTACCCCCAAGTACTGTAACCATATGATAAGCCTATATTCATAGTTGATTGACTCCAGATTAATGTGTAATGTGTATTTAATGTGTATTAATAGGTCACAGCACTTACAGGATCACGATGGCCTAAATAAATTCTGATAGCTGTATAAATGACAGTAGCATAGTATATACTTTTTCTAATTGCCAGGGTTGGATGTTGGATCTTTTCCACATTTCCATGCAGATCAAACTGTCCAGATATCTAACATAAGCAGCAGATAGAAATTGATTGAAATTGTAAAAGGATCTATGTACTTCCACAAAGTCTACACCACTTGTGTGAGCAGCTTATTAAAAATTGTGAGCCATGAGAGGACAATCTTTACATAGATGTTTGGATAGATGAACCCTCGTACACCACAACACACCATGGGAAGCCATAAAAAGAGCCTGCTGCAGGTAGAGGTTTAGTCTCCTATTACACCTGGTTCCCTTGCTTGTTAGTCAATTCCCCAGCATTCAACTGACTCCTTTGCTAGCTAGGCTGGCTCTGTATCTGCATTCTTTGCTGTTTAGCCCAAATTCCATACATGCAACACCTACCTCTCTTGCTAGTTTAGCTAATACTTTTCATTAGGCAGCAAGGGAGCCAAGTTTAGCTGTTAAATCCAGGCTAATCTGCAATAAAGCCTGGTGGAAGTGAAGGGTCCAATCCAGCCATAAAGAGAACCAGATGGAAGTGGAAGGTCTGGTTAGCCAACAAGGAAGGCAGGTGCAAGTGGAACCTAACCTCATTTTGCAATGGCCTCCCTTTCTAACTAATCCAGACCCTTCACAAGCACCTTACTCCTTTGCTGGTTAACCCAAGACCTTTGACCGGACTTTTATCATGTTGGAACTAGAGGTGCTCAGTATACAAAAATTATGAATTTTGATTGAATTTGGTCAAATGGTCGAGAAATTCGAATGGATTCGGAATTTGTATTTTTTTTATGATCCAATGTCCCAGCTTTTCTTGTTCGGTCGTCTAATATACTTGTCCATGTCCAGCAATCGAATAGGCTCAGCTCTACTATACCTGTCAGTGACAGGTATTGTAATATCCGATCGGAACTATGGTTGTTCAAACTCGAATGTCATGTTCAGATTAGCTCCTTTCTGAGTCAAAATCCTCTCCCGTTGGAAAACTTACAACCCCCATTAGTTGGAACTTTCAAACATTGGAGTCCAGTTCTGATAATAGCCCTGAGGGTATGGAAGAGTTCTTCCTTTGTACTTAGGTTTAGATAAACTTACTCATAAAAAATATCAGTAATTTTTTTTTTAAACCTTGTTGTTGGTTACACCAGTCTATCTATACAAATATATATATATATATATATATATGTAGAATGTGCTCTGTTTGGGGTGCCTTATTTTCAACGAAGGACTTATAGATCAATAGATCTTATAAAAGGGTAAGGTTTATTTACAGCTTGGGATATTATATACATATAAGTTATAAGAGGAAGGAAAGAAGGTAAAGGGTTTATAGGAAGGGGATAGAAAGGGGTCTATCTCTAGCACATGGTCAATCTCTCTCACAACCATACACACCAGGGTTTTCTCTCCTTGAACCACTCCACTCTGCAAATCCAAAGCAAATCAAATTGTTGATTTATCCCTGGTGAAGTCTTGATCAAGAGGTCACACAGATTGTCCTTGTCCCAGGCTTGGGATTGTTGTCACATACCTCTGCCCCCTCCAGGAAGACTGAAGCAATAGTAAACTGGTTTGGACAGGAACTTCCACTAGGTGGTCAAACTGGCCAAGGTGTTACTGATCCTCAGGCATCCACTCATGGAAGATCAATCATTCTCTCTGTTAGGCAATCTTTTGATGTTTGAGGGACTGTGTTTGTCTTCACAGATAATGAGCTTTATAGCTTGTTTCCAAGAAGGCAGAACTGTCTTTACATACGTCATATTCATATGAATTTTGGTTTCACAAAATAAAGGTAACAGAGACATTAGAAGATTCTTTAGCTGTCATAACTCTTGAAGACATTAATGTTAAGACTATTTTTAAGCTACAATATCCAGTTTATATCAGAGAGTTCCAGTGGATCTGTTTAAGCAAACAGGGTCATACTTAGGGCTTTGTCCCATACCAATCAAACATTTTGTTTTCAAGTGGAATGACTGTTGTGGACATCAGCAGCTCCATTGCTGTTATGAAATTCTGTCTTCTACATTGGCCCAACTATAAGTGTAAAAATAATAACACCCATTTTTCTGCAGCGTGCCACAATATTTGGCCCCAGATTTTGATGAGACACCCTGTTCAGGGAACATCGTCATGCAAAGTGGTATCTACTCTTTAGAGAAACAACCCCAATGATAGATAGATAGATAGATAGATAGATAGATAGATAGATAGATAGATAGATAGATAGATAGATTTGTACTTAATCTCTACTCAAATCTCTAAACAGTGTACCATTGCATATGTTTGAAATGGTATTTTAAACCTGTGTACTTTTTGCAGAGTTCTCCTCCAAAAGAGACTGAATCTAAAAGGAAATGCCTTGGGGAAGTGTTGCTAAATAACTTGGTAATTTCCCTTGCTTTATTTTTTTATTAAACCTTTTGGAATAGGCCCATACTGTTTTGGGGACATATTTCTAAATTAAAGGATAATAACTAAATGCTAAAATTAATAGCTAAAACTAAAACATTGTTCATTGTTATTTCATTTAAATAAAAGTAATAAAACAATAGATAAGTAAACATGGTATTCTTAAAAAAAAGCAATGCCCACTAAATGTTTTTGTTTTAATAAAATCTAGGGTTATCCCGACTGCCATAACAAATTAGCAAGTCTGTAGTTTATTGGTATGGTTACTTTGAGTTATGTTTGTTTACATTCATTGTGAGTTATTTATAGTTAGGTATAGCATGTTGCTTCACTTTATAGTATTGTTTTATTGTGTTCGTTACAAAAATGTTTTCGAATACCCTCAATTTACCCAATTACAGATATTTTGCTTTTATACAGAGTGCAAGAAAAACTTTATTACTTATCACAGGGAATATGTTGTAAGCCTTGTACCTTTGCATGACTGCAGTTTTCCGCCCCACATTTGGCAGCAATTCCCAGCTGTTAAAATTAAGACTATATAACATTAACAATATATGTTAAATGTGGTTTTATAATTATTTTCTACACATGTCAACCAGTGACAGATGTTGGGATAAACCCTGACAAGACGTACACCAGTTACCTTTTATGTACATTGTTTGAATCTTTACAACTACTCAATTCCTCTGCATTACAGTTTACACTAATATAAGAAATATTTAGCTGGTTTTACAACATCTTTAGTTTTCCAATATTATTAATCAAGTGACCTTATAGTAAAAGGAACAGAGTTTGTTCGCCTAGAATATGTTCAATCTGAATTAGCTGAATTATTAAAAACAATTCCTCTTCACCTTACTCAACCATTCATTTGCTATGATTTTTTTCTTTCACTTGCACATAAATGGGCATTTAACGTTAACACATGTTCAATTTATTTATTAGCATTCTTGTAAGGTGTGCATTTATTTTCATTGTGAGTGTTCACTTTGCTAAGTAGGTCCTCTCCTCCTGTATCACTGTCTGTATTAGTCTGTCATTTTCAATCCCTATTTAATGTACAGCGCTGCTTAATATGTTGGCGCTATATAAATCCTGTTTATTAATAATAATAATAATAATAATAATAAACATACTCTACTTCTTTAGTAAATCAACCTCATAACAGTCTAATGTTGCACATTATACTTGCCTTTAATGATGTGGCAAAAATTTAGACTACCATGTGAAATGCTAGCTAGCTAGATAGAAAGCTAGATAGATAGATAAATAGTCAGTCAGTGTGTTACATACACGCAGCCAGAGGCAGGGTCCTGTCGCTGACTGTGTGCACAGTATCACACTTGTACTGAGAGACAGACACACAGACTCAGTATATACTGCAGTATATAGTTTGTATACTGTGCTGCATATTACAAGCGTCACCACTAAAGCAAAGTGCTGCATACAATACAGCGCACTTGCATTTTTTATGTCAACCCCCCCCCCCCCAATCAAAAAATCCACTTATTGTACAAATTGACATATACATATATCATATTAGCTACAAAGTATTTTGCAGGGTGTCAAGCCACATAAATAAAAACATTTGTACAATGTCTGGCCAAAGAGGAAAGGGCAGCTTTGGCAGGGGTGCTGGCAAGCAAACCAGTATGAGTTTGTTTTTAGCTGCAGACCCAAGAACAAGAAGCGCTGCTGTTCGTGGTGGGCGTCCATTATTGCCACAACAGGCAGAAGACGTAGTGGAGTACATGACCCAGCCTGGGTCTAGTGATTCTACCCCCTCTTCATCCCAGTCCCAGACACAGGCCTTACAGGTGTCCCAAACAGTCCATGATACACCTGTTCCTCCTAGTTCCTCATCAGCAGCTGGAAAGTCACGTGTACGGCAGTATGTAGAGGAGTCCCACCAAGGGGTTGGAGAGGCGGAGTTACAAGCATTCATTGAAGATGCTCAGTTTTTTGAGTCATCTGACGAAGAGAGTCAGTTCACAGGCTTTCCCCCTAGTTACTTTTCACCAGAACACTCTGAGGCAGACGAGCCAATTCAAACTGGCTCCAAAAGGCCGCAGCTTCCTTTCGGCACATATAGGAAAACTGTCTCTTCTGATGATGATGATGATGTCCTTGATCCGACATGGTGCGAACAAGGAGATCATCATAAGCAGGAAAAAATGGAGGAGGAGGAAGAAGAGGAGGAGGATGCAGAGCCCCCTCAAAGGGTGAGAGGGAGGAAGAGGGTAAAAGCTGCCCACACTCTGCATTCTTCAATTACCAGTGAGGCACGTCATAGACGTAAATCGTCAGAAGCTGTCAACACAGCTATGCCTCAACAACCGTGGACCGCCATCACGAGCACCAGCTCCAGAGCACCTTTCGGCCCAGTTAAATGTTCGCCAGCGTGGGCATTTTTTAATGTCCACAGGACGTTATGCCTAAGTGACAGTACTTTGAAGAAAAATGTGTTCCTGCTTTGCATGAACACGTGTAGAGCAAAGTGTCCATGGCCCTGCAGCACTCAGTTTCTGGCAAGGTGCACCTGACAACCGACAGTTGGTCGAGCAAGCCTGGAGTGGGAAGATATATTTCCTTTACAGCTCACTGGGTAACTTTGGTGGCAGCAGGGGAAGATGCAGCTGCAGCAAGGCCTGCATATCTACCTCCGCCCAGAGCACATCACCATGCAATTTCCTCCTTAACCTCCACTTCCACCTCCTTCTTTGAATCTTGTGCCTCAGCCTCTTCCTCAGCAACAACCTGCAGTTTGCTACTTCAGTGCACAATTCTGACGTTGCCACGCAGTCCTGAGGTTGCGAAGCCTGGGTTCCCCCAGCCACACGGGCGCAGCCATTCTAAGTGCCTTGCGGGAGCAGGAGGACAAATGGCTAACTCCCAACAGACTTTAGCCAGGCAAGGTCGTGTGTGGCAGCCCTGCGTTGTGGGAAACTCACACACGTACCTTGCCTGGCTCACGTCATGAACCACGTCATGGAGCGCTTCCTTAGAAATTACCCAGGCCTCCAGCCGCTGTTGCTGAAGGCCAGAAAGTTGTCAGCGCATTTCAGCCAGTTGTACACAGCCAGTGCCAGATTGGTGGAGTTACAGCGAAATCTCAACCTGCCAGTGCACTGGTTAATTTGTGATGTGGCCACACGTTGGAATTCCATATTTTACATGCTGCAGCGGCTGGGCCCGCACCGACGCATGCAGCGACGTCGCCGGGAAACCCCAGAGATTGTCACTGCACACGCCAGATGAAGAAAAAAGAGAGAAGACGTCTCCGGAGCTGCGGGGACAAGGTAAGTATTTTGTTTTCAGTTGTAATCCGATTGTCATACAAGGTGGTATGACAATTGGATTGCAATACAACACTTGTTTATATTTTTAGCTACTCTGACCTTGGTTCGGGGTAACCGATAGTAGCAAGTTTACTTACCCCGAACCAAGGTCGGGCTAACCGCCTGGGTGGGTAAATAGGGCATATCAGTACAAACATCTCATATCATTTGTCTATAATGGTTTCAGGAAACCTGCAGTTACCTATGTCACCTGCTGGTGGCACTGTTATTTAACATATTCTGCATGTGCTTTCATTGGCAATCAGCAGGGGAATTTATGAAACCAAAGTATATATGTGTCGCATTATTTGAAGGTGTATAAATTTTGGCTTTACATGTTTCCTAGGACCTTAACATTGGTCATATAAATGTGAATCCTTGAGTCCACACCTGGACTTGTACCTGTATCCAATTCCTTACTGGAAATCTTGTCCTTGCTTTGTTCTTGTTATTTTTTGCCCACTGTATGTAGTTGTATTGAGTTTCCTGCCAGTGTATGTTTTATGGTTAGTTGCACTGTTGTTTGCTGTGTTTTTGTATGCATTCACTTTAAATAAACCCACCTAACTTATCCCTGTCTGTGTGGCTATCTAGTATATGCTGCCAATGCCATTGTCTCCATCCTGGAGCCACACAACCTAGGTACCTTGTAGTCATTTAGTTCACCATCATTAAAGTATTCTAGAGTCAAAAGTGAGGTCATCTGTCCTACAGGTAAAGGGGAACTATTACAATGTTTGGATGGGTCTACAGGAACAGAACAAAATTTGCAATGATAAGCATAACAAACTGCAACAATACCAATGAGAATATTTCCAGTGCAAAAAAAACCCTGTGGCATTAAAAAATGTTTGATTGACTATACATTAACTTTGATTTATAGAAAAAAACTTTTTTTTAATTTAGTTTGTTTCACTTAGGACATGTTAGCAGCACCAATACCTCACTCCAAACTGGGGTGACTAGACAAGGACTAGAATGGAAAAGTGACATACAGGCAAAGGAAGGTCCTGGTAGTTAACAGACGGAGGAGGGTGACACAAAGCAAGGATAAGGAGCTGACCACTATTACCAGCAATGAACATCTGGTCTGAGTCTCAATAAATACTGTGAAGTGGTTGACAGGCTGGATCGGGATGGCAGTGAGTGCTATATATTAATCAGCAAGGGAATTAATTTGATGTCTTTACCTCCCAGTGTGCAGTACCCGCACATAGAAGGTAAAGGCAAGAAAAAGACAGCTACTTGCTGGAATCTGATATTTTTACTCATAATAAATTATAAAGAAAACCACTTTACATTCAGATTAGCATTAGATCAACAGTGAGGTTACTAAAAGTAACAGCTAGCTAGGATTAATGAACATTGGTTTTTAGCTACACAGGGCTTGGTGGTGGAACTCAAACAATCAAGTGTAGTGGAATATCAGAACCTGGAACCATACAGTAGTAGGTATAGGCCCTTGGAGCTGGAATGAACATTTCAGCATGTGGTGGCAGTGGGATACGTCCCGGATCTGCAGGACACTGTGATTGTGTTGTAATTCAGGAATATGGGAAGATTGGGGATATAATTAGGAATGATCAAGCAATATTCAGAAAATTGTTTTTCATCAATCAAAGTTATTCCTCTTTTACTTTTTAAAAAGCCCTTAAATATATAATATTCAATATATAATATTAGGTTTCAGTAGGTATTCGTGTGCAAAGTTAGGGTAGAATTATAGACAGGTGTATGATTAACCAATTATACCAAACAGATGTTCATTATTTTCATATGTAACACAGTCATTACCAATCAAAAACAGCTGTGAAACAAGTTTAAAACTGGATGAGGAACAGCCAAACAGCCTCAACGCTGCCAAGTTGAGGTTGTGGAAGACAGATTCATGTCACAGGACATACACCATAGCACAGCAACAAGACACAAGGTAGTTATACTAAATCACCAAGGTCTCTGCCCATCTGAAGACAATAATGATAATCCCAGGCAAAGGTTTCATTGCAGATTGGGGTCTCAAGATGTGCTGTTCAGTTTTATTGAGGGAATTAAAAACAGGCAATGTGGAGGACAGCTGACCTAGTGTTTGGT
This sequence comes from Pyxicephalus adspersus, assembly GCF_032062135.1. NCBI lineage: Eukaryota > Metazoa > Chordata > Amphibia > Anura > Pyxicephalidae > Pyxicephalus > Pyxicephalus adspersus. Next base: position 72,556,195 of record NC_092859.1, read on the forward strand.
CAAGTAACACAGTGCAGCAAATGAACACATGGTGTTTACTTTACTCTGAAATCAGATATCAAGCACAGCCATATAGTTTAGAATTGGCGGAAACCCGCAGACCCACGTACACCCATTTTATAGGAGAATTGTGGCCACAAAGCAATACCTCCAAAGTGGAAAGGGCTAAGCAACGCTACTATGCACTAAAACAGAAGAACTGGGGTGCAGAAAAAAAAAAAGCAAAACAGATTCAGTCATTCAAACTTATCTGTCATGCAATATAATCAGAGAGGTGTCTGGTTGGCCTCAAATTGATTCTGCAGCAGGACGACAACCCTGAACATACAGCCAATGTCAATAATAACTAAGCATAAAGAACAAGAAGGAGTCCTGGAAGTTATAGTATGGCCCACACAGAGCCCTGATCTCAACATCATCAAGATTGTCTGGGATTTCATTAAGAAACAAAAGGATATGAGGCAACCTACATTCACAGAGGATCTGTGGTTAGTTCCAGCTGCGTGTAAGTTTACTTATAGAAATTGATGCTGTTTTGAATCCAAAAGGTGATCACACCAAATGTTGATTTGATTGAAATTCCTCTTCTGTTCATACACTTTGAATTATTAATTTATAAAAATAAACTACTAAAACCAATCATATTGTCCAGATAGGTAGTAGATGGGACATATGTGGCCGTATTTTTCATAAGTATGCTTTAGATGAAGCTAGCATGTTTCTTGAAGAGAAACATAGATCTTTACCTAGGGTTCTTTCACTGGGGCTGGTTTGATCAGGAATCAACAAGAGCATGGTTGGGTGGATTTCCAATCCCATCAACCATGTTTTCTATTCTGGCAGCTGAATAGTTAGCTCTAAGGGAAAGTTTGTAGCAGTATGTGCTCAGAGACATTACTTGCAGTTTTGTGATGTAACAAGCTCATGTGAAAAAGGAAATCCTAAAGCTTTTCAAACCTAGCCAAGACCTAGCCTTTGTATTATTTTGTGGAACTGTGTGGACACCCCTTTTTTTTTTTTCTTTTTTTTGGGGTTTTAAACTAGTCAAATAAAAAACTGTTGTCCTTAGTACCTCTGTGCAAGGAGTGCTTCTAGAGTGATGCATCACAAAATATACATACGCATACATATACATAAAAACGCTCTGCTGCGTTCCTGATATATGTTATACTGGATTGAGATGTACTCTGCATTTATTGCTTAAGTGAAAATTTGAATTGATACTTTCACTGTCTATTGGAATGAAAGTTCTTTTGCTGCGATAATACTGTAATCATTCATGATAATAAGGATGGGGAATTTGTCAAATTACATGTATTTTTAATTTACAGCAATATAGGATATCATTTGAAAACAATTGCTTGAGTTCAGTTTTAAAAACAAGGTATATTTTTGTAACTAAATGTGAATCCTATTTAAACATTGTCAAATATATGGTACTAGAACTGGCAGAAAAGCTCATCCAAATGCACGCAACCAGGATGTAAGTGTGTTTGCTCATGGGTTTGTGCTTCTGTGTCTAATTGTTCCTGCTGTCTGCTGAATGAGGAGCAAGGAGAGAGACAGTTGGGTTCTGTTAGACCAGATGTGCTATGCGTACGCACAGACAGAGCACACAACTGATACTAATCAGTTAGGATAGCCATTCCCCTTCTGTGTAGGGTGTACATGGTGTAAAAAGGATGAGAGTATTTATTACATCCAAATTGATCTGCATAACTTGTAGAATCGATGCAAGTTCTTTGGTAGGTGCAGTCATATATTTGTATTGAATTAACAGAATAAAGCTTTCCAACTTGGTACATTTTTTTTTATTTATGCAGCAAGATACAATTCCTAAAACAAAATAAGTAAAAGTAATAAAAGCAAGAGTTTAAAAATTACTTTAAAAAAGTAAATGTTTATCCACTAGTTTTGCCATTATGCTGCATTTCTTGTATAAAATGTAATAAAATACATATAAAATAAAAAGTAAACATAAACAAAAACAATACATATAAGGGGGTGCTGAGAAGTTCCTGGCTTTGCCCAGAAAGAAGAGAGCCAGCGTTTTCAAAATAACACATTTATTCAACATATTCCCCCCTCAAACTGATGCACTGGGTACAGCGTAGTTGCAGCTTTTCTAGACCGTTCAAATAAAAGTCCTTTGGCTGGGCCGCAAACTAGCTCTTTGACGTCAGAAATGTCCTATTGGAAACCCAGGGTGTTCAATTTGGCAGCCACAACATTGGACTTTTGCGCAGGTGCATCGTCCTGCAAAAAAAGGATCCCTTTGGTCAACTTTTCACTGCGTTTTGTCCTAATTGCCTCCTTCGGCTGGTCCTGGAGGTTAGCATAATACTGTCCGATGATACTAGAGCCCTGAGATAGGTAGTCCACCAACAGAATACCGTCTTTGTCCCAGAAAACAGACGCCATGACTTTTTTGGTCGATTTTCTGGGTTCGGAACGTGGGGACCCGCTGTGGCGCCATTCCTTTGACTGTTCCTTGGTTTTAGGATTATGGATGTGGAGGCAGGTTTCATCATCAGTCACTAACCTAGCCAAAAAGTCCTGTGCAGCTTCAAAATGGGCCAAAATGGCTTTGGATGCTGCAACTCGTTCCTTCTTCTTATCACTGTTCAAACATTTCGGCACCCACTTTGCTGAAAGCTTGCGCATGTCTAGGATAGTGGTGATTACAAACCCTACTTGTTCCCATGGGATGTCAAGTATCTTTTTTGCGGATATTAGCCGGTCCTCAATAATTACCTCACGGACAGCATCGTAGGTTGCCGGGTCAGTTGAGGTTGGAGGGCGCCCACTGCAGGTGAAATGCCCAGTCTTGAAATGAGATATCCAGGTTTTGACAGTGCTGTAGGAAGGACACTTCTCCCCCAGTGTTTGCGACATCTCAGTGTGAATGGCCTTTGCTGACTGTCTCTGGAGAAACAAAAACCTAATGACGGCCTGTAACTCCAACAACATGAAACTTGTTTGTGCCTCTGCCATCACAGTTTCTCACTAAAAGAAACAATAGGTTTAAGAATCTCAAAAATCTGATATTTGCACAGTTACATACTAAGATATTAGACTTTCATATGCCCTCACACTCATTTTTCAATTTCATCTGGAAGGGGGCAAAGCCAGGAACTTCTCAGGACCCCCTCGTATATACCAAACATTCATAACAAAGATTCATTCCAGGTTTTCCGGATCACCCAGCTTCACTGATGAAAGTGTATCCTGCCCAGCATTGGAGAGCTTTAATAAATCAGACCCAATGTTTTTGCCCTTGTGAATCACCCATTGATTTTATTTTTAAATGGGGTTGTACAATAAAAAAAATGTTATCAAGCAGGTTCATTACTTCAAAATTGCAAAAGGTACAGTGAGATCAGTGAGATCGGCACTCTTTTTTTCGCCATCTATGTCACCCAATCTAGACCCTGAGCAGTGCAAAACGGGGTGACATGAAGAAAGTGAAAAAGGAAAAGAAAGAAGATGGCTCCTGGCACCTAATCTGTGTTGTCACCCTCATTTCTGTTGTCACCCTCATCCACAGTGTTATCCTAATCTTTATTGTCACCCTCATCTGTGGAGTGTGTTATCTCCCTAATTGATGTTATCACCCAAATCCATGTTGTGACCCTAATCTGTGTTTCTCTTCCATCTGTGGTGCACTGTGACCCCAATAAAAATCTTTACATTCAGGTGTAAAGTCTCCCTGCTGAGGGACTTAGCTGACACCCCCCCCATGTGCATTTTACCTTGGCTTAATTTTACTGTTAGAGAATATATTTACCTTTGCAGCTACCTACTGTCAATATCTGTATCAATATTGGCTATTGTCTCACTGATTTCCAGAACGGTAGTATGAACAAATGTTTATTGTTCCAAAATTATAATTTTATAGAAGCAAACATTCCAAAGGTTCTTCCTTATTGACAAACTGTTTATTCAGCAACTCTAAGCACGCACATGTCCTGTTGAGTCTGCATTGTTAGACGTGATTTCTGCATAATATCCATGTCTTCTTTTTACACAACATTAATGGGATTGGCATTTGTCTAAATTACTGTTACCTCTAAAATTTATCAGGGGGTATAAAGGGACACTTATCTTTAAATGTTTCTTAGATGCACTTTATCAGCTAAATAGGCATATATACGGTATAAATGTTCAAATGTTTGGACTCATTCCTAAGTATTGCACTCTCTATTCAGTTCTGCTAGACCTGAACAATATTGATATTCAATCAGTGTAAAATGTGAGATTCCTTCTATATGTATGAACTGAAGCTACTGATATTGGATAGAATCACTAGGCTGACAATTCTTTAGTTTTCACTGCTCTGAGGGCTAGTGGTTGTGTTGGAAGGGAAAATGTAAATGAGAAAATGACTCTGGTCCATAGGTTTACCAGTGTGTATGATAGCCTAAGTAGTTAGGTAAAAAAGACATTGTGATACCCAATGATGACGGGGTGACAGTGTTCGTGAAAAGACACCCCCCCCGCCCCCATCTCCCAAAGAATCCCTGATACAAACCTCTCCTTGCTGCTCCTATCTGTAGCTTAATGGTGCAATGAAAGCATACACAGTAATTAGGTGACACACAATAGTGTACGGAATTATTAGCCAATCACAGGACCTGAGCACTGTCACGCGATGAATGGAGCTGATCTTACCTCCTTTTAAGTCTCAGACAATAGTTTTGGTGGATATATTTTTTTTTTTTATCAGAGAAGGTGTGTACTATGTACCCCCAAACAAAATGCTCATATTGTGGGGAAGAGACCATCTGCCCCAAAGATGACCTTTGCCCCTGTTCGAGACAGATAAGGGGGTACACATTTTTTCCCCCTTCCTTTCTGGGAAAAACTTATTTCACAGGATGTTTATGGATAGGAGATGAGGAAAACAAAAACATTAGCTTTAACACATACTACAATATAATATAATAAAATAAATATAATATAATATAATAAAATACAGGTTTCCATTATTTTATGATGTATGTTGTATTTTATGTTGTATTCCTGTTTTGTTATCAGTGTGTGAAAGTTTCACATTTACAGAGATGATTCTGACTGACTTAGGATAAAAACCTAGTTTATTTGCAAACAATAGGATGGTAATGAATGTCATAATGCTGTTGAACACTTTGCTAAATTTACACAAAAATCTAAAATTATCTAAATGTTTGCATTTTTAATTACACAATATAGGGTATCACTATTTCTATACTTCATACTGAAGTTTTATAAAAATAAATAGATAGGAAATTAACCTATATTAGTTAGATCCTATAAATAAAAAACACATGTCTGTTCTCAAAATTTTGTACCTAAATATCCTAACATCCTTGTCACAGGATGCTGGAATTCTGACTAATATACATTTCTTGACAATCAACAAATAAGGAAGAGGACAAGATCTGTCTTGAGCCTCATGACTACTGTGTGTGCATTTCACTTACAATATATATATAATAATTACCGTAGGATCGTCCAACAAATGCTATTATATATTTTTCGTTTTTTATGTCCTGAAAGAGGAAAAACTTTAGATACTTGTTATCAATAAACTATTTATTTCATGTAGATTCACAATCTGTCTTTACTATGATTTTAGATGTTACTTTAGAAAAGCACTCTACTCCTGGAATAGAAGGCAGAGATTGGCATATGGTTTTATGACCTGAAATAAAACATCCCACTATCAAAAGTACCATCTACCAGGTGTGTGGCATCTCCTTGCTATTGCTGTCCATGAAAGCAAAACTACAGGGATATTACTCAAATCCTGGGAGCACATGGTGGTGTTTGACAATTACAACCTCTGGCAACATAATGCTACCTGCTGTATGTGG
>NC_092859.1:72562942-72568398 GCF_032062135.1 Pyxicephalus adspersus
AAGCCAATGCCGTTACGGGTTAATAAGATTTCTGTGTTTTACGTTTTATTGTTTGCTATGTATGTTTGCCTATTTTCCTTGAAAACTCAATAAAGCTGATTGACACAAAAAGCACTAGATCATTGGAGGTTAAAATGTTCTGCCCACCCTCTCCTTGTGTATGCTGAGAAACATTTCATATGTTTGAGCTTTATTGCTTTGGGGTGGTTGGGGTCCTGGAAGGGAGGGGTAATGGTAGTAAAAATGGTGTGGGGAACCCATCTTTGGTGATGATGGTGATAATGTCTTCCTGGATCTGCTGTCATACTGGAACAGTGTTACACTGTTTAGAATTCATATGTGGTATGTGTATTTAACCTCTAGTGGGTTAATAAACACACAAATGTGTTCATTTACTACTAGTGCCCAGGGATCACACACAGGAGTATTCCCAGGGCTGCTTTCATTCATGCAGCCCTGGGAATCCTCCTGTAATGATTTCCTGGAACTTCGATGGGTCTGCAAAATCGGTTCACCGAATTTTCACGGACCCATCGGAAGTTCGAGGAAAATCTCCCTCATCCCTACTGCTCAACTGAACATAGATAACGTATTGTAGGTATCAATATTAAACTAAAGAATGAACAGGCCAATAACACATCCAGTTACCCGATGGGTTACACCTACAAGGCTTCCTCAGGGGTAGAGATGAGTGAATTTCTCGAAAATTCGATGCTGCCAGTTCGCCATATTTTCCGAAATCATTCGCTTCGATCCGAATTAATTGTGGCAAATTAAGAAAAAGAAATTTACAGGCTGTAGAGAGCCTTGATAGTGGTGTAGAACACTGTGCCTTGCAGTAAAACGCATAGGGAGTCTGCTGTGGTAGTGAAATAACACTGTGAGTCAGAATGACATGCAGATTACAGGTGTCACTATTAGAATCACTGCACACTTAACTTATTTGGGCAGTCACAGGGCCAAAACTGACCAAATAACTCAAGTATGAACTCAGCCTTACAGGTCCATGTTCGCGTCAAGAAGAAGCGCACTCCTTTTACACCCTCATCAGCTGATTCCACATAGATGTCTACAGTACCTGTTCTATTAACCGCTTATACAAGTAGAGCCCCCCCGAAAGAATGGAGAGGGTGACTGAGGTGGCGGCAGGAGCAGCATCAGGTGGAGGCCACAGAGTGGCACAATGACAGAGTGTGGAGGTGGCAGCAGAATCAGGAGGCCACAGAGTGGCACAATGACCGAGTGTGGAGGTGGCAACAGCATGAGGAAGCCACAGAGTGGCACAATGACAGAGTGTGGAGTTGGCGACAGCATCTGGAGGCTACAGAGTGGCACAATGTCAGAGTCTGGAGGTGGCGGCAGCATCAGGAGGCTACAGAATGGCACAATGACAAAGTCTGGGGATGGAGGCAGTATCAGGATTTTCAGTATGAATACTGACTGTGAAAGTGGGGCCTTTTGTTCCTTTTAAAATTTGGGTTCAGGGCAGGAGGTGTCAGAAAATTTACCACAGGGATAACTGGCCACAGTGTGGCACAATGACAGAGTCTGTAGGTGGTGGCAACATCAGGAGGCTACAGAGTGGCACAATGACAGAGCCTGGAGGTGGCGGCAGCAGCATCAGGAGGAGACCAAAGAGTGGCACAATGACAGGGTCTGGAGGTGGTGGCAGTAGCAGCATCAGGCAGAGACCACAGAGTGGCACAATGACAGTGTGGAGGTGGCGGAAGCAGCAACATCAGCAGGAGACCACAGAGTGGCACAATGACACCTTCTGGAGGTGCAGCAGCAGCAGTATCAGGCGGATACCACAGAGTGGCACAATGACAGTGTGGAGGTGTCACAGCATCAGAAGGCTCACTATGAATACAGACCGTGAAAGTGGGGCCTTTTGATCCTTGTAACTTTTGGATTCAGAGCAGGTTGTGTCAGAAAATTTACCACAGGGATAACTGGCCACAGTGTGGCACAATGACAGAGTCTGGAGGTGGCGGCAGCATCAGGAGGCTACAGAGTGGAACAATGACAGAGTCTGGAGGTGGCGGCAGCAGCAACATTAGGGGGAGACCACAGAGTGGCACAATGACAGAGTCTGGAGGTGGGGGCAGAATCAGGAGGCTCATTATGAATACAGACCGTGAAAGTAGGGCCTCTTGATCCTTGTAACTTTTGGATTCAGAGCAGGAGGTGTCATAAAATTTACCCCAGGGATAACTGGCCACAGTTGCACAATGTGTGAGTCTGAGTTGCACAATAAGTGCACAATGAGTGGCACAATGTCCACAGTTGCACAATGAGTGGCACAATGACAGAGTCTGGAGGTGGGGGCAGCATCAGGAGGCTACAGAGTGGAACAATGACAGAGACTGGAGGTGGCGGCAGCAGCAACATCAGGAGAGGGTCACAGAGGTGGCGGCAGCAGCATCATTAGGTGGAGACCACAGAGTGGCACAATGACATAGTGTGGAGGTGGCGGCGCATCAGGAGACCACAGAGTCGCAAGGTGACATAGTGTGGAGATGGCAGCAGCAGCACCAGGGGACCACAAATTGACCCGAATGACAGAGCGGGACAATGGGTGGCAATACCAGTACACGCTGATGAAGGTGGGTGAAATATTGAGCATTTGGCATCTGATGTGTGGCATCAGGTGGGTGGCAGCATCAGAGGCTGAGGCAGGTAGCCAGAAGAAACCGATCAGCGACTCTAGACTCAGGCTGCTGCTGATGGAGCTGGTACTGCTCCTGCCACCGCACCCCTCCCCAGCAACCATGGCAGTGGAACGTGAGTGCAGAGGGCCCCCCGTTCAGACCTGCGACAAGTTGGACGATGACGCAGATAGGCTGTGGCCAACTGACTACATTGAATGTCTCTGTAGTAGTTCAGTTTGTGCTCCCTCTCAGCGGATGTAAAAAAGGCCCCCATTTTGGAACAGTAGTGAGGATCCAACAAGGTGGAGAGCCAAAAGTTATCCCTCTGCCAAATGGTGACAATCCGACTGTCACTGTGCAAGCAAGTGAGCATGCAGCGGGCCATTTCTGCGAATGACTCGGAGGGACTCCCTGCTTCCATCTCCACTGCTTACTGCCACAGTGTGTCTGGGTCCTCTGCTTTGTCTTCCTCATCTCCCTCTTGCTCCTCTGGCTGCTCCTGCTCCTCCTCTCCTGTCACTTGAGTGGAAAAACTACCCATTTCGCTATACATTGCCTTTGCTCCATTGTCCTTCTCCTCCTCCTCCTTTTCCAGTTCAGCCTCCACAGGGCATGTGGCCGCAACATCTACCGCTACGTCTCCAGTCCCCTGACCAGCCAGATTTATCAGCATCTGTTGCAGGGCAGTGGAATGACGTTGTTCATCCCGTAGTCCTGGCGACTGACAAATAAAGTGGCCTCCTCAAAGGGCCTGAGCAAACGGCAGGTGTCACGCATGAGCTGCCAGTGGCTGACATCGAAGTTACACATGAGAGTACTCCTATCCGCTTGGATCATCAAGAATTCGTTGATGGCCTTTCTCTGTTCGTATAGTCAGTCCAACATATGGAGGGTGGAATTCCAACAGGTGGAAACATTGCATATCAGCCTAAGTTGGGGGATGTCATTCTGCCGTTGCAGCTCATGGAGGGTGTGCTTTGTGGTGTACGAGTGGCTGAAGTACATGCAAAGTTTCCTGGCCATTTTTATGATGTCTTGCAGATGGGTGGAAGACTTCAGGAACCGCTTGACAACCAGGGTGCATGGCTCAGCCTTCCTTGATGCAGCGCCGACACAATGTTCTTCCCGTTGTCAGTCACCATGGTTCTGATTTTGAGTTGTCGCGGAGAAAGTCATGATTCGATCTCTTGATGAATCACACGGAGCAGTTCCTCCCCTGTGTGACTCCGTTCGCCCAGGTAAACCAGGTGCATGACAGTGTGACACCACCGTGCCCTGCACATGTGGTATGTTGGAGGGGCACTGTGAATTGTCCCTGCAGTGGAGGCTGAGGACACGATGAAGGATGAGGAGTCAGAGGCGGACGTTGTCGCTTGACCAGCGGCGTGAGAATGTGGAGGCGGAAGCAGTGTTACCTGGCCAAGTTGCTGGTGTGGCTGTGCAGGAACCACATTCACCCAATGGGCCGTAAATGACATGTATTGTCCCTGACCATAGTTACAGCTCCACACATCAGCGCTGCCATGCACTTTGGCAGACACCGACAGGCCCATGGACTGGCCCACCTTCTGTTCTACATATTTGTGCAGGGCTGGTACTGCCTTTTTCGCAAAGAAATGAGGTTTTGGGACTCTCCACCTCAGCTCGGCACAAGCCGTCAGTTCTCTGAAAGGTGCAGAGTCCACCACTTGGAAAGGGAGGGACTGCAGCACCAGCAACTTGGACAGGAGCACTGCTCAGTCCTCAGTTGGATGCTCAGTTGGATGTGTGCACACATACTGTTGTTTCTTGGCAATCGCTTTGGTGATCAATTGCTGACGGAATGACAGATGGGGAGTAGGAGGAGCAGGACCATCTGGACCAGCAGAAAATGGAAATGACATACAGATCCCTTCGGCTGAGGTGGTAGAGCCTTGACTGCCTGAAAGCCGGTGCCTGCCACTGGGTGATGCAGCGGTTGCTGCGGCAGGCTGGACCACCACATCGGAGCCACAGTTCTCCCAAGCCACATTATGGTGACATTGCATATGTTGACACAGGGCCGTGGTGCCAACATTGGCATCCTGGCCATGCTTCACCCTCTGCCCACATATTCTACATATGGCCAAGTTAACCTCCTCCGGCGGCTTAACAAAAAACTGCCACACCGCCAAGTAGGTGATTTTCCCCCAACACTCCACACTGACTGACTGCTACTGCCGCTGCCTCCGTAAACCCCTGCACCACTACATCCCGGCAGGTAGGTTTCTGCAAAGCAAGTGGTCTACCTCGGGCTCCTGACCTCCCACTGCTGCCACCCTGCTGACTACCAGCCATACTACCACCTTGATGGCTCAGCCGATGCCTCTCAGGCAAGCTGCCACCCTCTTCTCCTGATGATGATGAAGCCCCTTCTTCATCTGGCTCCCAAGTGCATTTGGCTTAATCATCAAGTGGTGTATGCATGTCACTGATGTCCTCCTCAACTCTGGGTCAGGAGCCTGACCGCTCGCAACACCACCTCCCACGCCACTCTCCTCATCACTACTTGCCTGCCTAGCAAAGGAAGCTGGGGATGTCTATTCCAGATCTTGGCTGGGGAGTAGCTGCTGACTGTCCTCTACCAGCTTGTCCTCGCTGTATAGTGGAGCTGAGCCCACAGCATGGAAGACCGAGTTAACCAATCAAGAATCGCTGGCTTGCTGGTCAAGACATGACCGCTAGATGACACCGGGAGCTCAGGCCTCTTGCTGTGACTCCTGCAGTCAGGCCCCCTTACTCTGCTGCGACCTCTGCCTGTGCCAGAAACATTTAGGCCTCTGCCAC
>NC_092859.1:72568845-72583971 GCF_032062135.1 Pyxicephalus adspersus
ACTACAGCAGTTTATTTAACCACTGGTGAGGAGAATGAAATGTTATCACTGATAGGTAATGCAGTCTTTAACGCAGAATTAATGCAGGTAATGCAGTAGTTCTCACACGTTTGTGTTATGTTGTGAAAGATGCTAAAGGTGGTTCTGAGATCAGTATTGGATCTTAGATCAGAATTAGTATGATTAATGGGTACCAGCATTGTTAATCTTGTGCAGGAGAAGGAGGACCTCACTGCATATTGTGTCACCCCATAGATTTACCAGTTTCTGCAGAACCCTTTATCTTGTAATGGACTGATTGATAACTATTTTGAAATGTGAAATATTTTTGAAAATTTACAAGGGTTACTCCTTTACAGGCCCTATCAATATTCATATGGTAAATGTGGTTTGTACAGGACTATAGCAGGTTCTGTAGGCATGTATTGGTGCTTATGTGCCTAAAATTTAAACTTTTTATAATAATTGATGGTTTGAAGACTAATTAATTTATATATTTTAACTTTAACATTTCTTTAAGTAGATCTATTCTCATCATATATTCTGGTGGAATACCAAACAACTTTTTTGAAGTTGCTTTCAATAACTTAAGCCTACAAAAAGAGTACACGTGCATGTTCTCTTAGTATTGACATAAATATCCCAGCTTCCTTGTCATAGGATGCTGGAATTCTGACAAGAATTATTTCCTTGCCAATTAACAAATAAGGAAGATGACAAAATCTGCCTTGAGTTTCATTCTAGATGTATATAAAGGGGATGGAAAACACTGTATTCTTCAGAGAGAAGTTTAATTCTGTTAAGTTTATTAGCTTCACTCACATCTTGTTTCATCATGAAGATCGCAGTTTTCTTCGTTCTTCTGAGCATCTCCACATTTTTTGGTAAGAATAGCCCTTGATAATGAATCTTATGTTGAATGAAAAAGTGTAAACACTTAAAGCTGATCTCTAGGACAAAATTACTTTAGGTGATGATATCTTGGTTCACAGGCTAAGAAAGAAAGCATACACAATGAGGTAAAGATGGCCAAAGATGAGCATTTTGTACATGTAATTGCCACCCCAGTGATGTTTACCTGCCATGTGTTGGTTTTTGTTTATTGTTTGTTTCACAACAGCATCACTGAATAATTACTTTGCAGCCAATGTAATTCTTGATGGTGGCAACAATAGAATATCCATATACAACATATTTGGACACTTGTTGTCTTCTTTAGACAAAATGGAACATAACTAGCAAACAGGGACATTGTCATCCCATAACAGTATGTGCCTATAAAGAGGATCACCAGATTTTTTTTAAACATAGTTTCACATTTACAAAATATTTTATTAGTTTTGAAATTAGTTTTAACATAACTCAGATCAGAACTGACAGGCTTCAGGGTCACTGAAGGTTCACTAAAGGTTAGATCATAACCTTTTTGTTGCCCATAGCAGACCCTGGTATATCCATTTTTTTTTACCACTTAACGTGGGACACTAGGAGGTTGGTTCACAACAAAGGGGCACTGTGCATTCAGGGCATAATACAAAGAGGATAAATGTGATGTAAAGGGGGGAATATGTTTTATCAATTAAGGAAACCCACTTTAAAGAATTCCCCTAAATTTAGAAATACATTTCTACTTCATAGTTTCATGTCACAAATAACAAACAAGTGCCTGTGATGATGAGTGTTTGTCAACAGAAGATTACATTTGAAGGACTACGACCTAACAACCTGTCATTGGAAATTTTTATCACAATTTAGCTTAAAGCAGACATAACCTAAAATTTTTACCTTACATAAAATGCTAGACAACTCTCTTATATAAGATAAAAATGACCTTATTGGGAAACGAGTTTAAAAAAAAGCCACATCAATCAAGACTGAAAAGAATGGCAGAGCTTCTGTCTGAACTTTTCATGCAATGGGGTAAAAAATGCTGATCTCACGTGCTGATTTCAGTGACATCGGCACTCTTTTTTTCGCCATCTATGTCACCCAATCTAGACCCTGCGCAGTGCAAAATGGGGTGACATATGAAGAAAGTGGAAGAAAAGGGGAAAGAAGATGGCTCCTGGCACTTAATCTGTGTTGTCACCCTCATTTCTGTTGTCACCCTCATCCACAGTGTTATCCTAATCTTTATTGTCAGCCCCATCTGTGGAGTGCATTATCTCCCTAATTGATGTTGTCACCCAAATCCATGTTGTCGCCCATTAACCCAATAAAAATCTTTACATTCAGGTGTAAAGTCCCCCTTCTGAGGGGCTTAGCTGACCCCCCCACCTGCACACACACTTGACGCAAACAGTGGTGGGAATGAAGAGTGAGAGGCATCATGACAGAGAAAAAGTGAAAAAAACACTAAAGTTGCTTACTAATAAGGGCAGTGGGAGTGGTTCTAACCCACTCCAATTGCTTTTTTTGTTAAGCAAGTTTTGAGCCCAGGGGGAGGAGTAAGAGCCTTTTTTTAGAAGCTTCAAAGAAAAGTAAAACCCAGATCAGTATAATTTAGGCTTACATCACAAAAAAGCCCTAGTTGAAAATGAGAACTTAGGTCTGCTTTAAAGTGGACCTAAACTGTAACATTGGACCCAATATTAGATATCTATTGTCAATTTCTTGCAATGGAATGCCAGTACCCCTTAGTGGCACTGGCTGTGTCACGTGGAATCCACGAAAAAAAAAAGCATTGTATTATATGTATGGAAGTGGCCATCTTGTGTGTGGCAAAATGCCATGCCATCCATTCTTGACCTTCTTCTCCACCCCACAGGTTTGTGCTGATTTCATAGATATAGATCAGGTACACCACCAGAAAACGCAGATCAGGGACCCCATCCCACTACCATATCAGACATCAGCACAGTATCATCACCATCATCCTCCTCTGGGGAGCTCCATGTCACCCTAATCCACGTTGCCACCCTAATTTGTCCCCATAATCTATGATGTCACCATAACCTGAATTTAGCCTAATTAATACAAGTACTGAGCTGTGAGCGCAGACAGCATTCCCATTACCCTGTTTTTGCACACAGTAACAATAAAAGTTTAAAGGACACAAGACATGGACGAGGACATGAGAAAGGTGATATTTGTCAATCTTCGCCTGTTTAAGAGAGAAGAATTTTTTATGATTAAAAAAGTGCAAAGTAATTGCAAACTTTTAAACATATTTCAAAAATAATGTAGCGTAGTAAGAGGTTTTAGAGTTAACCTTCCTGTGCTGGTTTTGGAGTCCATACATTATTATTCAAAATGCACAAAAAATATGTTTTATCAATTAAGGAAACCCACTTTAAAGAATTCCCCTAAATTTAGAAATACATTTCTACTTCATAGTTTCATGTCACAAATAACAAACAAATGCCTGTGATGATGAGTGTTTGTCCACCGAAGATTACATTTGAAGGACTACGACCTAACAACCTGTCATTGGAAATTTTTATCATAATTTAGCTTAAAGCGGACATAAGCTAAAATTTTTACCTTACATAAAAGGCTCGACAACTCTTTTATATAAGATAAAAATGACCTTTTTGGGAAACGAGTTTAAAAAAAAGCCACATCAATCAAGACTGAAAAGAATGGCAGAGCTTCTCTCTGAACTTTTCATGCAATGGAGTAAAAAATGCTGATCTCACGTGCTGATCTCAGTGACATCGGCACTCTTTTTTTCGCCATCTATGTCACCCAATCTAGACCCTGCGCAGTGCAAAATGGGGTGACATATGAAGAAAGTGGAAAAAAAGGGGAAAGAAGATGGCTCCTGGCACTGAATCTGTGTTGTCACCCTCATTTCTGTTGTCACCCTCATCCACAGTGTTATCCTAATCTTTATTGTCACCCCCATCTGTGGAGTGCATTATCTCCCTAACTGATGTTGTCACCCAAATCCATGTTGTGGCCCATTAACCCAATAAAAATCTTTACATTCAGGTGTAAAGTCCCCCTTCTGAGGGGCTTAGCTTGTTTATTCAGCAACTCTAAGCACGCACATGTCCTGTTGGGTGTGCATTGTTAGACGTGATTTCTGCATAATATCCATGTCTTCTTTTTACACAACATTGCTGGGATTGGAATTTGTCCAATTTACTGTTACCTCTAAAATTTATCAGGGGGTATAAAGTGACACTTATCTTTAAATGTTTCATGAAAGCACTTTATCCGCTAAATAAGCAAATATATAAATGTTCAAATGTTTGGACTCATTCCTAAGTATTGCACTCTCTATTCAGTTCTGCTAGACCTGAACAATATCGATATTCAATCAGTGTAAAATGTGAGATTCTTTCTATAAGTAAGAACTGAAGCTACTGATATTGGATAGAATCACTAGGTTGAAGATAGAATCACTAGGATAGAATCACTAGGTTGACAATGCTTTAGTTTTCACTGCTCTGAGGGCTAGTGGTTGTGTTGGAAGGGAAAATGTAAATGAGAAAATGACTCTGGTCCATAGGTTTACCAGTGTGTATGAGAGCGTAAGTAGTTAGGTAAAAAAGACATTGTGATACCCAATAAAAAAAGGGGTGACAGTGTTCGTGAAAAGACACCCCCCGGCCCTATCTCCCACAGAATCCCTGATACAAACCTCTCCTTGCTGCTCCTATCTGCAGCTTAATGGTGCAATGAAAGCATACACAGTAATTAGGTGACACACAATAGTGTACGGAATTATTAGCCAATCACAAGGCCTGAGCACTGTCACGGGATGAATGGAGCTGATCTTACCTCCTTTTAGGTCTCAGACAATAATTTTGGTGGATATATATGTTTTTTTATCAGAGAATGTGTGTACTATGTACCCCCCAACATAATGCTGATGTTGTGGGGAAGAGAACATCTGCCCCAATGATTACCCTTGCTCCTGTTGGGGACAGATAAGGTTTCTGGGTTTTGTAAAAAGGAAAAGGGGTAAACATATTTCACAGGATGTTATGGATAGGAGATGAGGAAAACAAAAACATTAGCTTTAACACATACTACAATATACTATACAGGTTTCCATTATTTTATGCTGTATGTTATATTTTTTTGTTGTATTCCTTTTTTGTTATCAGTGTGTGAAAGTTTCACATTTACAGACATGATTCTGACTGACTTAGGATAAAAACCTAGTTTATTTGCAAACAATAGGATGGTAATGAAGGTCATAATGCTATTGAACACTTTGCTAAATTTAAACAACAATCTAAAATTATCTAAATGTTTGCATTGTTATTTACACAATATAGGGTATCACTTTTTCTATACTTCATACTGAAGTTTTATAAAAATAAATAGATAAGAAATTGACCTATATTAGTTAGATCCTTTGAATAAAAAACACGTGTGTTCCCAAAATTTTGTACCTAAATATCCTAACATCCTTGTCACAGGATGCTGGAATTCTGACAAATATACATCAGTACCCAGTACCCAGCTGTAAATGCCAGTTAACAAGGCTGTCCATTTTGCATTTTAGAAAGTTACAGCTAGCAGATAGGAAAAGGCAGTCCCCTACACAGCAATGTCTCCAGTAGCTAAAGCTTCTACACTGTCCGTATAGGTCATTGCCTCAAACAATAATGCTGTCCTTGCTCCGTCTCAGGGCCCACCGCCTCCTCCTCCCAGTACCCATCTCTAGATGACAGTTAACAATGCCATCCACAGTACTCAGTGCCCACCGCCTACTCTTCCTGCTATTACTGCTGCTGCCAGCCCACTGTCCAGTACCCAGCTCTAGATGCCAGGCTAGACTCAAGCTCAATAGGATTTTTTTTCTCCACCGATTCCGCCAAGCCCCGTTTCCTTTCATGTGCTTTCACTCGATAGAAGGCCCTGAGACCTGAGAGTGTGGAAGGCATTAGTAACTGGCATCTGGAGCTGGGTGTAGTGCATCGTTAATGACACCCCAAAATGTGTAATCTGAAATTTGTGCTTGAATGTAGAAGGCCACGCTTTATCAGACTGAATTTCTGTGTACGTTACCCCAGGACTGGGATGTGGGACAGCAGTCCCTCTGTATATGTTGGAGGGATGAGATGGTAAACACCGGCATATTTAATGGAAACCGTGAGGTCCTGGATGACCACATTGAGCCATGAAGTTATTGAGCTCAGCATTCGTCCGGAGCCTTCTCCACAACAAGTATGTGGCCGTCCTGGGAGACTCCATTCAAAGATCCATCAACAAGGATCTTGTGAAAATACTGCAGAATGATGACTTTCAGACTGAGAAGCACCTGAAAGGGAAGGGTTACATGTCATTTGCAAACGACACGTTGGGGGATCTCTGGGTGAAATCCACAATGCCATAATTTACCGCCAAGTGCGTCATTACAGAACTGACCACCAACTTATACAGTTCTATCTCCTGAACTGTGTTTCTGCGGAGTACATAGAGAGCGTGCTGGCCAACTTCCAACATGGACCCCAGCCCGACGTTGTCATCATCAACTAATTTATATAGGATGTTAGCAGATATCATGAGCAATCACTGCAAATGTACAAAACCAACCTGGACCACCTGTTTATTCGGCTCACCGAGGTGCTGAGCCCCAAATATCTAGTGATATGCAACACGTCCATGTCTGTTGGATTCAATACTGGTGAAGTGCTAGAGTACCCAATTCCTAATGTGCGCTGGGACATCATAGAAGGGAATTTCTACAGCGCCACACTGGCAGATTTGCACCAATTGGATGTGATTGACTTGCACTTCCACTTACGCTTCAGGGTTAAAGATGCCACCCACTCGAATCAGCTGGCTCATCGGAAGTATACCTGCATCCTGATGGCTCATATTGATTAAGCCTGGGGCATGCAGCAGGAACAGCAGGAAGAGGAGGCGATGGGCTCTGAGACAGAGTGTGGACAGCATTGGTAACAGGCATCTAGAGCTGGGTACTGGGCAGGCGGCAGCAGTAACAGCATGAGTAGGAGGCGGTGGGCCCTGAGACAGGGAAAGGAGGGCATTAGAAGTTAAGGCCATCACCTATATGGACAGTGTTGAAGCTGTAGCTATTGGAGACATGAATGAATGAACGAGATTCCAATCTGTCCCTACCGTGATTGGAATCTCATTCATCCATTCATGTCCCCAATAGCTACAGCTTCAACACTGTCCATATAGGTGATGGCTTCAACCTCTAATGCCATCCTTGCTCCTTCTCAGGGCCCACCGCCTCCTCCTCATGCTGTAACTGATGCCACCTGACCAGTACCCAGCTCTGGATGCCAGTTACCAATGCTGTCCACGATCCGTCTCAGGGCCCACCGCCTCCTCCTCCTGCTGTTGCCACCTGTCAGTACTCCATTCATAAATATGGCATTATAGCCATCTAGGTGGCATTGATGATGCACTACACCCAGCTCTAGATGCCAGTTACCAATGCCGTCCCCGCTCCGTCTCAGTGCCCACCGCCTCCTCCTCCTGCTGCTGCTGCTACCTGTCACTTGTAACTTATAACAGAGCTGTGTAGCTGGCTATTTTTTTGACTGTAATACCCCCTCAGAGACCTCTGCCTGTACTCTGAAGACTGTGTATGGCTTGTAACAAAGCGGGGAAACCTGGTGGCTAAATTTTGGACCAGAGGAACCCCCTCATGCCCCTCTCTGCCTCTACTCGGAGACCGTGTAAAATCCGGCATGTTCCCTTGACCGCCCCATAAAATGGCCTTGCCAGCAACAGAAAAAAAACTTCCTTATTTTTTTTTTTACTTGTACAATGTTGTGCAGAGCTGGGGGAGTCTTGACATGTCTTTTTAAATGTATTTATAGGCTGTAGAAGCTCTCCACTGTCCCGATTAACAACCCGAATTTTTCCCCTATTGACTTTAATAGAGTTAGAATTCGACGTTCGATCACCCGAATAATTATGCATTATTCGAACGAATAGCGGTCGAATCGAATAGTGAGCTATTCGACCAACACTAATTACTTTCAGCACAGTAGAGGACTATCTATAAGTGTTCAAAAAAGTAAGGTTGGCATTCTCTTTGAAAGGTTGGGTTCAATAGGTTTTTGATTACTTCAGAACTGCTTTTTTTCTTAATGCAGTCAGTGGTAATGATAAAGCAATGGAGGTAGGTCAAATCAGGTGATCTCAGAAGCATCTTAAACCAGCGTCAAAAGCATGCTGGATTCACTGTAAAAGCTTGTCGGCATATGCTCTATGTATGTATTAGTGTTCATTTTAACTGATACCAGTTTGTATCCTCTTGTCTTACTCACTCATTTTTATTGTATATGTAATTTTTCTATCCATTTTCTCTAACACTGAACTCCACCTTCAGTATTTGCAGCTAAAAACCTACAGTGGCTGATCTATGCACTCTACCAGCCAGATTTGTTCTGCAAAAAACTGGACCACAGGTATCTGGACCTATTTGATGATTCTTTATAGGGGTGGGAAGGAAGAGGACAGAGTAAAGGGAGAGAGAGAGAGAGGGAGCAGGGAAAGAGTAAAGATGGGTAGAAGGAAATAAAGAGAAGAGTGATACTTTCAAATGAAATGTCAACCTGCACAGATCTCTGCAATATTCAGAATAATCATTTGTACCTTGTGTGTGCTCCTTTACTGTAGTGTCTAGCAACCAGCAGCAGCATGTTACACATTGAGATGGTGTAATGCTGCCCCCTAATGGTCAGGCTGCCCTAAGCCATGTCCTACACAGGTAAAAATATAATTCAGGTAAACAGTGTTCTAGAATTATATCATAATGGTATTTATTTTTTTTTGTATTCACTACATATTGTTAGTATAAAACTATAGATCATTCTGACTTTGAGACTAGGGCTCTCTCTAGTGGTACAGTTCACTGCTCATAATTACTGAGATACATTGGTGTAGAAATACAGGTTTCAGAAATTCTCAATCAAGACTCCAGAGGGCTGGTAGGCACCCTAATTAGGACCACTGTATTGTCACTCACTGTTGTACACATGACTGGCAGACAGGATCTTCTATCCTTGGCTTCCTCTGCATTAGACAACCAGTAGTAGATCTCCTCTGCCAATTCAGTTTACACTCTGCAAGCATGTGCTTGAACATGAAATCACTGATGAGCTGCTTTGGGTCCATGCTGACAGAGAACCTGATATAATTAAAGGATTGCGATGTAGAGGGGACTCTGGTTGAAAGGTTGGGGACTTTAATATAAAAGCAAAAACTGTGATGTAAAGGGGAGAAACTCCAATGTAAAGAGGCAATTCTAATGTGAAGGGGGCTTCTGATGTGACTTGATTATTATCCAGGATGTTTACTCATGTCTTAGTAGCAATTATGCTATTTGCACACTGAGTATTATTTAAAGTAAATATAGACTGAACATCAAACACACATAATCAAACAAAAGTTATGTCAGGGATTAAAGAACTGTGTTGTACCACTGCTTACCTCTAAGAGGCAATCTTGTATTAGTGAAAATTTGTAGTGCTGGTGCAAAAGTATCAATGCAGATTTTTTACCCCTAGCAGTAGTTAGGTAGTACCCCAATAGTAGTAACTGTAAGTCTAACGGTAGTTTTTCTTTTATACATGGAAGCCCTAATTTAATAACATTGTGTCAATTCTGGGTAAAAGTTGTATGAACATTGTCTGACCATATTTATTGATAGACTACATAGATTTCTAAAGCACCATATTAATAATTATCATGATTATGCCAATCAGTCTAGGAAGTATTATTTTAATGAAAATATGTTTTTAAATATTTTATTGTGGTAAAGATTATCTGAGATTATCATGGCTGAGTTTACGTATATGTTTTTAAACAGTATATTGCTGTGTTCTAGTTCTTTTGCTAGGGTATAAACCTTTCCAGTTAGTAATTCAGCAAATGCCAAAGAGCAATACACATTCTATACACACAAAAGCAAGAAAATAAAATTATTTAAAAAATACTGACCAGTGCTGGATTTTGACATGATGGGACAAGATGATAAGCAATAAAGCTTGGAAAGCTATTGTTGAAATGTTCTGCCACAGGGTCTAAAAACAATACATAGCAAATAAAAACATTGAGGTAAAATAAAATCAATTATACACTTTTTAATTTATTGAATTTCAAGGTATTTCAAGTGAAAAATCTCTCATGTAGATAATAATAATGTATTCAATACTTGCATTCATTTTTTTTGCAATTTACATTAAATTCTAAGGTTTCACACAGCAGGCCAGTTAAAAAAAATCATCAGCTTTACAGCAGGCTTTAAAATTTAGTAAATAGAAACTCAGGTGAACAACAACACACTGTCATTATTTATTTCAACAAACAATAGGTAAAAATGCTGAAGCAGTGTGTAAAAATGAATTAAACCTTTACCACATCTATAGGAATTATTAGGGAAAGTAGAAGCCAGGTATACTAAACAAATACATTTGAGTAATTGGTTATCAGCATACGTGACTACCTCTGTAAAATTATATGTTTTGGTAGATTGCAGGTTTGGAGCATGGTGTTAACACAATGCCAAGGGAGAAAGACATGAGCAATGATCTCTGAGAAGCAATTGTTTCTGCCTTTCAGTCTCAAAGGATCATAACGCCAATTTCAAGCAATTCATAGTCCACCATTTTACAGTTAGAAGTTATTTTTTCCCACTGTAAAATGGTGGAATACGAATTGCTTAAAATTGGCTCTACGATACATCTAGAAAAATGTTATGAACAAGAATGTCTTGTTTGGAAATCATGCCAGGAGAAAGCCCCTTCTCTTTAATAAGTACATGCCAGGATAGTTAAGAATACATTTGAGCAAACTACAATACTTCTGCCACAAAGTGCAGGTGTTTAGTCATAATGCACAGCACCACATTTGGCAAAAATTAAACACATGTCAACACAAACGACTCACACCAACTGTCAGACATAATAGTGGAAGAGCGAAAATTTGGGCTTGCTTTGCAGCCACAGGACATGGTCATCATGTACTCACTGGGCATGAATTAACAAAGCTCTCCAGGACTGGAGAACATAGACTAGACTTAAACATAGACATGAAAAAACGAGTAACCCAATAAACCTGGATATCTAAACAATAATTTGTTATTAGTTGGAAGATGTTTTCAATCCTGCACAGATCCATGACAGGTTTGCTGGATCACCCAGGTTCCCCTATAATAGTTTATCTTGTCTGGCTTTGGAGAGCTTTAATAAATCAGGCCCATAGAGTCAACCCCGAAACATCTGTGTGACAAGTATAGCAAATCAGCAAACATTGTATCTACAACAACACAATTAAAACACAATTGCATAAAAACATAAAAAAAAATTGTAAAACAAAATACTCAAAATATTTCCTTGTTTATTCTAGTAAAGATACATGTACGTTTTATCTTAAGGATTAACAAAGTTTTTGTTAAATGAATAAACACATTATAGAAATGCTTTGGTCCATAGCGGTGTACAGCTTTGGAAGCTGAATTGGTAAAGTGTATTTAAAACAGGCATGGGCTAACTACGGCCAGCAGGTCCTATATGGCCCAATCGGGATGTTTCTCTGGACTTTTGGGTGGTCCACGGCTCTGGCCAGAGCCACGGAACACATCCTCCAGATCTGAGCCTGCGATGGGAGAGTGGGTAGGTTGTGTGCAGTGACACAGCCCGCCCACTCTCCCATTGCAAGCTCAGATCTGTGGTGGGTGAGTGGGCGTGGTTATGCATACATGATGTCATAACCCCTGCCCCTTCTCCCATTGGCCCCCCCTCTGTCAAATTTTATTTCAGATTGTGGCCCCTGAAAAAATTTTGTCTACCCCTGATCCTAAATCAAAGCTGTTTTTTCTTTCTAGTTTTGTATCAAGCCTGAAAGAATAAGAATTTCTATATTAAATGGTTGTCTATGCTCCTGCTGGGAAGACGCCTTCATATGTCCTGGTGACTAAGTCAATGAGCCGCATACCCCAATTACGAAGCCAGAACTAACGCAAGTGGTGAACAGTTACTCTATTCAAGTAAATAAAGCTTCTTACTGTCACTTTAAATTTATTATATTACAACTTGTCTTCACTTTTAGAAGTATGATTGCCAAGGAACAAAACCTATAAAACTACAAAAGATTTTCCACTCTCTTATAAATAGCCTCCATTAATTTTTTACAGTGATCTTTAGTGATATCAATATATACTTTATATAGACTTTTTGTGAAGGTCTACCACATATGTTATATCTAATACAAGAAATAATGCCTATGGGACTAATTTAACTAGCCTTGTTACCACCATATATACATACCCTATCCCTTTCAGCAATATTGACCTGGCTGATTGCAGATTTTTGGAAGTGGAACTATACCTTTATCAGGCTTTTCAAACTTTTTATTATCCAGTATTTATATATAGCGCTGACATAATAAGCAGCGCTTTACAAAGTCCATAGTCATGGTGCTAGCTGTCCCTCAAAGGGGCTCATAATCTAATGTCTTTGTCTCAGTCATATGTCTATAATACAGTCTAAGGTAATTTATCTTTTTGGGGGGAAGCAAATTAACCCAACTGCATTTTTTTTAGAATGTGGGAGGAAACCCACACAAACACAGGGCAAACTCTATGCCCCTGATTCATCAATAAAATCCGCACTCGCTGGAAGCGCAAAAGTACGCGCGGCCAGCGATCGCGGTTTACCGCGGTCCGGACTCGAGTGTGCGCGTACACTCGCCTCCTCACTGCCAGCCGGATTCCTGCCTTCATAATAATGAGCAATAGAGGGCGGGAATCTGCTTAGCCGGCTCCGGCCGCGAGCTTTTTCAGTTGCTGAATAGCGTGACGGCGTACGATTTCGGATCGCGAATACGAATGCGCGTGCGATCATCCGATTCTGCTTGATGAATCAGGGGCTATGTGTCCTGATTTAAACTGATGCAAAGGCCAGAGTGCTAACCTCTGAACCACTGTGCTACCCATTACCTTTATAACTCTATGTTAAATTCATAGCTACCTTTAACTGTGCTTACCAAAAGATGGGATGGTTGCGAGGGTGGAATTCTTCCAACTAGCAAGCAGTAACCACTACACTAATGTACTCTGAGTTGGGAATAGTTATTATAAAAGGGGTTCCCTGAGATCTGCCCTTTCAAAGACAAGACTTTTACCTTGAATAGGGCTAGTTAGGCAGAATACATTTCCTCTGTGCACTGTGCACTACAAAATAATGCCAAGAACAGAAGAGAATTTAAGAATTGTTCAAAGAGCAGTATTCTGTAGCAGATAGTAATAATGAGATAGAGGAAAGATAGCTACTTGCCTAAAGATTGCAAGAGAGACCATTAGTAATAGGTGATAAATGTTAAAACTGAAATGTCATTAAAATTCCATAGGTCCAATGTCATTTTGTAAGAGTTATTTAGCGTTTTAAAGGAAAGCTTTAAAACGATTGAAAAAGTGCACATGGTGTAAATGCGGTAGGAACGTTTACATGCATTTTTTGAATCTGCTTTTTTTTTATCCTTTGTACTACACTGGATTCATCGGGAAGCAAGGTACAAAATCAGTGGGAAAAATCTTGATCAAAAGTCCAGGTTGAAGTAGAGCACTGCACTTTACCTATTTATAACCCAGGAGAAGTTCAGGAACGTGTAAAGAACACTGTTTTTCTTTTACCAACCCTGACCTGAGACACAACTCTGTTTGTTGCTAAACCAGGCACATATTTGGTGTTCCCAAAATCCAATCACTGTTTTAGGCATCTAGGTACTTGTGCCTCTCATTTCTTGCTACAAGTATGGTAAACATTTTTGAATTTGCATAATTGCCAAATGAAACACAAATAATTCAAATCAACATGTTTATTCAATCATCAAATACTCAAACAAATAGCAAAAAAACAGTACAATACTTATTGAAATGCTAAAGTAATGCTGTTAGTAATGAATACACATATGAGCACTGAACATCAGGTTATAGCAAACAAAACAAGACTGACAAAACAAGACTGAAATGAGGCTAGGATAAAACACCATTATTGGTGTAAATACACAATTGATTACACTGGTCAACAAACATTTTCTTGCCAAACAGATTAAATTCATTTTAGGTTATGTTTGATGCACAGATTCCAAACATGGCCTCAATAATTACCTCATGGAAAACTGATGAAATATGAAAATAAGCAAAATTAAACTAGATATGCCTGCACATACAAAATTAAACTTTTGAAATACTTAATGTCAATATATTCTATATTCGATATATTTACATAACCTTTATATCTTGATGGAACCTCTCCCTTTGTTCCTGCAAAGGGCTATGGGGATAGTGTACGTTTATACTCATAGTAGTACCCACATTTTTAAAGTTTAAGAGCAAGTTTTGTACCAGTTCCTTATAATTTTGTGCTTTATGGTTACCCAAGAAGTTTTTGACAACCATGACATAGCTGTGCCAGGAAGCTTCAGTACCAGTCATGTAACTTTGAATCATTTATCAGATTCTGAATCTGGGGTCCATCATTTTGCAGATTCCTGCTTTTATTTTTCATTACTCAATCCAGGGAAGAATCTACAAATGTATTTGAACCAATCACCGTCCTTGTTCAGGGCTCCAACAAATTGCTTTATTAATCCCAACTTTGTGTAGTGGAAGGAGAATGATTTTTTTTCTTTGTCAACCGTTGCCTCCTTATAAGTGCGCTGCACTTTTTTTCATATTTTCCTTTGGAAAATATCACTTTTTTCCAGTGATCCTGCTTTGCTCTACTATCCCACAAGCAGATACAACATGGGTACTTTGTGTATCCACTTTGCTGTCCAAGTAGGAAGTTCAGCATTTTTAAATTAACACATATGGGCCATTGGTGTTCATAATAGCAAAGCTTTTGTAAAACCATTTTGATGTTTTCATTTTCTTCTTTAAGTTTTGTTGAGTGACCAATTGGAATTAATGCATAGCAGTTGCCATTATGCAGTAAAACAGATTTTAACCTTCGAGTGGAAAGCCGCCAGTCTTCTGTTCGGTATTCTGGTACTCCCATATGGGCTAGTAGTCCAGGGATGTTACAACAGTACACAAAGCCCCTGATTCATCAAGCAGAATCGGATTATCGGTCGTGCATTCGTATTCGCGATCCGAAATCGTACGCGATCGCGCTATTCAGCAACTGAAAAAGATCGCGGCCGGAGCCGCGCATCTCCGGCAGCTTTACACTGGCGAGC
>NC_092859.1:72586978-72599279 GCF_032062135.1 Pyxicephalus adspersus
AAAAGTTCAGATGCTTGTTTTGACAGACTTAGGTCACGTATTAAATCATTGAGCTCTTCTTGGGAGAACTGCTGGTTTGATGAAACACTTCCTTCATATTCACTTCCACTGCTAACTCCTGGATTACACTCCAAACCCCGTATATCCTTCATGTCGGATCAATATCAGGGAGTGTACTGAACACTGGTATGGGAACAACAGCACCGTGTTGCACAGGTTGTCTTGCTGATTCCAAATCAAGGTACTCCCACTTGTTTTTCTTGTAAATTGATTGAAACCTTTTATATTCACAGCACAATAATAA
This sequence comes from Pyxicephalus adspersus, assembly GCF_032062135.1. NCBI lineage: Eukaryota > Metazoa > Chordata > Amphibia > Anura > Pyxicephalidae > Pyxicephalus > Pyxicephalus adspersus. The sequence continues at coordinate 72,587,283 of NC_092859.1, forward strand.
CAATCATTATGATGATTTTTGAGGTCTCGCCATACCATAGGTATTTCAAACTTTCCATATTTCCATTTTTCCACTGATATGGACACTCTACACAGGTTTTGCATACCATACGGGGAGCCCAATATTTATCCTAGACCCCCGGTTTAATACCAAAATATGCACAATATGCTTGTTTCACAAATTCTGTGATGTTTCTTTACTGTTTTTGCTGAGAATATTCACCACAAATGTAGCAAAATATATTAGGGTCATTTAACCCCTAGCGGTATTCCCGAGTGTGACTAGGAGTGGATTTTCTATGCCACAAACGGTAATCCGGAGTCACACTCGGGGTCGCTTAAAACTTTAAAAAACTCACTTACCTTGATCCATCGGCGTCCTTCGGCATCTGCAGGTCCCCGCAGGTCTTGGGGACATGTCCGTCCTCTTCGATCTTCAGCCGCGAAGTGCAGAGACTATCTCAGGGGTTTCCCAGTGCGATCGGTACATGCGTCGGTGCGGACAGGCAGAGCGTCAGGAAATTCAGTGAGTTATTCCTAAGAATTATAGCCTATGATGTAAAATAAATTTCTATGCAAAAAAAAGTAACACTTTTTGCATTGAAATTAGGACACAATTGGAACAGTAGGGGGGTTAAACAACAATAAAGATTGATAATAATATGCTGTGTTAATATTTGTTGTTGGTAAATTCGTCTTTTCTGATTCCCGTATCACAAGAACTAGAGCCAATTAATTAAAACTGATGGCATTTCTGTATTTGCCAGACCTGAAATACACTAACTTTATTAAAAAATTCTTGGCAAGTGAAAAAAAAACATTTTTTTAGCTGTGTTATCACAGTTTTAATTGTATTAATATTTATGGTATGAGGTCTTTTATTATATGTGATATGCATGCTGCAGATTTCAACTCATGATACGTGTTTCGTTTCGCGAACTGAATGCTGCATATTCAGTGTTTGGATTCTCATACTGTATACATTTCCTCTTATCAAACAGATGTATCCTATTTGTTTTACAGCAAAGAGTTTGAATATTGTAGTTGAGGTTTCAAGTGGTGCCTTTAAGGCATGTCAGAAAAAAAACTTTTGTATGTTCTGATTTTTAATTAGGAGAGAAGGTGGATACCTGAACAATTTTGAGAGTGAAAAAACTATTGCCTCTGACTTCTCAGTACAGAACTGCATGCAAATAGATTGTGAATGTTGCTTTCTATGGCACATGCATGTTTAATTAATTTATAATCAATCGTGTTGCTTGTCACATTATCATTTTTTCTTCTTTTCTAGTAAAAAATGAACAAACACATTAGAACAAAAAATACAACTATTGAAATGTTCCACTTAGGCAGCAGTTCCATAGGGATTGTACTGGGAAGATAGTGAGTGGTACCGCTCACTGACACCTGCTGTTACATGTGCAGGTTCTGGAACCAGAACTGCTGATAAAGTGACTGAGTGGCTGGCAAGATTCTAGCTGCATGGGGGGGCGCATGGGATCACACAATTTTAAAGCAGGTCAGTGTCTGTCCTCATACAGAAATCTGGGACTACATTGTCCTCTTAAGTTAACATTGTACAATTTGCTAAACAGGTATAGGCACGTACAATAATATTGTATGATCCCGTTAAGCATGGGTACTTTAAAATTTATATTTGCTCTTTTTTTTAATTTGATTTTTAAATACGTCTTGCTCAGTATTCTGATGGCTTTAAAGGGGCAGTATGCTAACTGTAACCCCTTACATTGACATGCATATATAGTACAGCATTATTACTTGTGTGAAATATATTTATTCCTGAAAGTGAATTTTTGTGACAGCTGTTTTAAGTTTTGTAAGATTTGTAAGCTTTTGCTTAGTAATTACAACCTTTATTATCAGCATTCAGAAAAAATTAGAGAAGAAAAAGTGTGTACAGCTGATCAAGTTCTATAAAGCAAAAATCATTGCCATAAAATCTTATTAACAAATGTAGAAGAAAAGTAAATCTTTGTATGTAACATAACCGTGACAAATGCAAACATGTCACAGGAAACATGTTTTATTTAGTGATGACAGAAATATCTGTCATGACAAATGCAAAACTGTAAAGACAAATAGAAAGGTCTGATAATGCCCTTTTCTGCCTAATCCCAAGCAGGGACTAACTGAAGTAGGTGGAGTAATTTCTGTACATGCGATTTGTCAGGGTATAAAAGGGACTTGGTGAAAATATTAATCTCAGATATTTGGTTGGGCCTTTTTTAAAGATACCTGTAACCAATAATCTCAGTCATGAAGATCACGCTAGCATTCCTTTTTCTGGGCTCCTGTCTTGGTAAGTTTTAAATGTATATTTAAATATTTATATAATTTATATATATATATATATATATATATATATATATATATATATATTTAACATATTTAATACTTTAACATACTTATAACTTGTGTATATATATATATATATATATATATATATATATATACACACACAGGTACACTTACACATCTATACAAATTTTAAGGTTGCCAACACACATTCAATTTTTACAACTGGGAAGAATCTTTTAAGATTGTTTCCAGCAACAAAAGAGTAAAGATGAACGAATGAGCACTGTACACACAGTGCTCATTTTGTTCTATAGAAAGGGGAGGGAGCAGAACGAACGAGAGCCACCCTACTGTGCTCTTCTCCCATTACATTTTATTGCAGTCTTTCATTGTCAGTCATTTATGGTCACATTGCATCTAGAAAGGATATTGGTCAACCTCTGTACACGTCAGATTCTCGCCTGAGACTGGTAATATCGGCCAAGAATGAACTCATGTGTACAAAGCCTAACTAACAGGAAATTCAAGACCAAAGTAAATGCTATGTGCTGGTGGATTTTCCAGCTAAGTATGTGCTGGTATATGTTTATGTAGTAGTTTAATCAGTTAATATAGAATTGTGTACCAATAATTTTGTCAATGTTTTTAACATATACTTTTTCAGATTGATTATTTATTTTTATAGTTATTGCCAAATATAAAAACATTATTTTATTCTGCTATTTGGCCCATTTACCCACAGGTTTACTTTAATATTCAGGTTAATATTCAGGTTAAGACTAATTTGTGATGCAAAAAGCATGTGTTGCCTATGATGCTCTGACTTTTTACATAAAGCCAGATTAAATTAGGCAATCTGGAAACTTGAGGCTAGGGAAAGCTGCTGTGGGCTACACAACCTAAACTTTGGTAAAATTCACCATGAACCATATTTCTAAGGTCTGTAATGTCAATTATCGGTCCATAGGTAAAGACATGGCTCATGGTAGAAAGATCATGTCTTGTAGTGTTGGTGTCCGAATTCAGGTTGTCCTTATATTTGACCTAAAAATGGCTGTTCGAATTCAGATAGACCCGACCCGAAAAACAAGGGATTCAACAACAATTCGAGTGTAAAAAATGTGTTAAAAAAACATTGGCTGAGGAAAGGTAAACCCTGATGACAGCTCAAGCGTCAGGCCATATTCGATCGAATAGCTGTCGAATCGAATACTTAGAACACTAATGGCTTGAGTGATAATTAATATCCAAAGGCTGTTCCTAATTTAGTACTGCCTGTAGCTGGCAGAGTAATTTCAAGGTACCTGTACTTATATGCAGTTTTTCTTTCATTTACCCACCCCCTGTCTCTTTCCAGCACCCCTGACATCTTTTACCAACAGGTCTTTTATTACACAACTGGTGCTGCTTCTAAATAATATCAAGAGTGTTTTACACATGCACAGAAAAATTAAGCCTTCCTGTAGATATAGGTTGTATTTTTACATGCATGCATGAATGTAGTGCCACAGTTTGCAGTGGAAGATAGTGAATCCCTCTATGGAAATAAATCTAAACACCAAGAACTGATAGGTCTTTGTTAATTTTTTTTTTACTGTACTATACTTCTCTACAGTTTCTAATATGGTGCTTTGCTTTTTTCTTTTCTAGTTTTGACAAATGCAAATGCTATTGGAAAAGGGCATGCACATGTAAGTGGTTTTAAATAGAACATTTACTATTGTTTTTTTTTTCCTTCAAACCCTCAAAAAATATAATAAAAGGAAATAATTTATTTATTTGTTCATACTGTTCCTTAGGAAACTGAATCATTTTCCCATGCACGTATGATAGCTTTGCCAATGGGCAGATGGCATGACTTGCAGGTAATAAAAGAATCTTGCATGTTATTTTTTGTGTTTCTTATTAGAAAGAATCAGTTTCTCAAGATGAGCAGTTAATAGTAGCATTTTCCTCTATACTGCAAATTCTTCTTCTTCTTTTTATGCTTCAGATTTTGTACTGCAAATATTCTGATATTAGGCTAGAAGCACCAAATATGCACTACCACTAGAAGCATTTAAAACAAAAGGTTTATTTGACAGTGAACTTTTCATGCACAATGGACATTTCTAGATGTCCATATATAACATGTAGATAGCATGTCTTCACTTTTGGAGTTCATGTCCACTTTAAGAAGCTATATTTTTTCTAGTATGATCCAGTTTGTATTTGCATGAGAAATGTGTCCTAATGGAGACCCTGACATAAGTCTATTCTTTTCAACAAACATCTCCCCATATAAATAAATGTGATTTTAAAATATTTTCTGTAAAAGCCTTCTTTGTGTACACATCCAAAGGCATCCAAATGCTGGAGCTTTTCATCTTGAATTTTATGTCTGAAGGCCAAGCAGACTACAGCTCTCATTCAAGTGACTTTTGGAATGAAAAATTCTGCAAATAAACATTTAGGATACCTGTTCTCTGCTGTGTAATGTAATACATTTTTTTCCAGCAATGCCACAGATGTTCCCCATCTGAAAAAAGCTGCAAGCTGAGAGCCATAATAGCAGATTGCTTCCTCATTTTGGTAAATATTTTGCTTTATTTCTAATTTTCCTAAATGTGTAAATAAAATGGCCAAGTTACTAAATAAATGTATAGGCTTTTCCTGGTGCAAACTGAAAACACCATGTAAGGGAATTTTCATTTTGATTTGTACATTTACTACATGCCCACACAAAAATCACATTTTCTTGCATGATTGAATATTCTTTGCAAAAGTGAATTTTTACCATATTCAATAGAGTAAAAATTCTCTATTCTCTAAGGCTGTCATTCACATTGCTAAGTGAACAACCTAAACTCCTTTATGTTTTTAGCAAAGATGATAGCAGAGTTGCTGGTAGGTTTTATCTTTATCTCATGAAATGACTGTATATCTTATTACATAAAATATCACATACTACATAAAAATTAAACGACTGCTTGTTTATTTAACTTGTATTTCTTCTTTTTCAAGAACCTTATGGCAAATGATCTGGGATATGGACTCAAAAAAGTTCTGTCTGTGGTAAGATAACCATAACCTAAATTAATAATAATAAAAAGATAATATTTGATTTAAGTCTACTATCGAAAATTAAAATACAGACAAATGTCTTACTTAGGTAATCCTCTCCAATTTAATCACAAAGAAAAACAATTTTTTATAGACGGGAAGGTTTATATATTTTTTTTATTATCACAGCTGGTTTGACTTCTATTCCAGTGGTGCAGACAACAACCATGTCCCGTACAGGTGTCCAAGGGACAGGAAAATTCTTTAGTAAGGTCACAGAAAGAAATAGGAACCTAAACAGAAACCAAATGATACGAAAGCTCCATAATGTTTGTATCTTGGGTTGGGTGGTTTTGTGTATGAAATAGGTACATTAAAATATATATTTTTCTTTACATTGTGGTTATGAACTTGCGGTACAGAGTGAGATTTTGGAACGCCAATTGATTTTGGTTTGGTTTCAATTATTGGAGTGAGGATTCCAAGTTTTTATTTTTAAAGATAAGAACCTTAAACTTTTCCCAACTGTACCCCCCCCCCCCCCCCAAAAAAAAAAAAGAAAAACAATTCTGCACTGGGTTTTAAAGAAAACAAAGTTACAAACTGCAGTAGATAATGGAAAGTACAACCTGTAATTAATTCCACTTTCCACAGTCTGCAGGTGCTCCAAAATATGTGGCATTCAATACAATGGCCCTGATTTATTAAAGTTCTCCAAGGCTGGAGAACCAGTGAAGCTGGGTGATCCAGCAAACCTGGAATGGATCTGGTCCAGGATTGAAAACATTTGCTAGCAAATAGCTAACAAATTGCTTAATTTTAGGAAATCCATTCCAGGTTTGCTAAATTACCCAGCTTCACTGATGAAAGTGTATTCTCTCCAGCCTTGGAGAACTTTAATAAATCAGGGCCAATGTGTTAATGTAACTGCAACCTCACTGCCATTGTGAATAAGCCCTTAGATGCATATAATCCTATTTTCTTTTATTTAACAATATGTATTTACTTCTACCTAATAGTCTTGCTCATTAGAGTTGGGAGTACATCATGTTAGAAAAGTCCTCAGCACCAAGTCATAAAAAAGTAGACTCCAGCATTCAGGTATCCATCCTAAATAAAAATGTATTCAAACCCACATACGTCAACAACTTGCTTGCATGTTTTAGCTTTTTAAGGACCCTAATCATATTTATGATAGGGCTCTTGAAGTATGACATAGGTAAGCAGGTTGTTAAGACGTGTGTAATGAAATTAATGTGAATGTTGAATGTATACTTAAATGCATGATTTTTCTTAAGTATGTGCAGCTAGGGAGAGCAGTGTTAAAACAAACCTGTGCTATGCAAAGAATTTTTTAACATTACATAAAAATAAAGAATTTGAAGAATTAGGCATTAATTGTATGTGTAATATTTGTTTTTTTCAGAAAACCGAAATAAAAGTCAACATTTTGATTGAGGCAGTAGAGGTAAGATCGTAATAATTAGCATTATTAGCTGTTTGTCCTTCTGCTGTGTTTTTTTTTAAAAATGTTTAGGCTTGCCATTATACATATGTACATTTTAATAAAAAAAATTGACTTATGCTTTACAATGATCAATATGAAGTGTGAATCCCATAGTCGATTATAAACCAAATGTGCCTGTCACTGCTAACATTTAATTAGCATATTTTATTAAGTTTGATATATATATATATATATATATATATATATATATAAAAATAATTAGTATTGTGAAATAATGGGTAACACTTGACTTTACAAGATATAGGTTAACAAACGTAATTTCTAATCTAGTTGTTTCTTTTTTTTTTTCAGAAAAACGACTATGAATCATATGCTAGGCATATAGAAAAGACAAATTCATTAAATAGTTTCATGCAAATGATGTGCCTTGTAATGGTAAGCCAAATGTTTCATGTTTTAAAGTCTGCTGTGTTATGATAATAGAGAGAAATTTAGGCTGTTTATTTGGCAAATTGATTGATCAACCTGCAAGTGAATTTTACTTAGCTAAAAAAAAAGGTGTGCAGGTAAAAATTGTGTAATTTTTTAAATTCTTTGCACGTGATTGGGTATTCTTTGCAAAATTAATTTTTAGCGTATACACTAAGCTGAAGAATAATTCATATTAATAAACAGCCTAAACTCATTTAATAAATCACCCACTTAAAGTAGAGTAGCAAAAAACCCCACAGTCATTTTTCTATTAGCTTTTAATAAGTATATGGCTTTTGTGTAAGTTCATGCATTACCTAATTTACCTCCTAGAGGTAAGACAATGCTCAAGCATTTTTCTCCTTTAGCAAAATACAAAGTGCATACCCATCATTATTAGTGTGTAACATTTTCACAGTGGCATCTGCTGGGAGATCAGTTCCTACTGAAGTAGGCATGTCCGCAGAATGTCATCTCTCAAGACTCCTTTCCCTACACAAAGGACCTAATTTATTAAATCTAACCAGCTAACCACAATCTATTCCAGCTAACCAGAAGTGGATCTGCTCCAGGATAGAAAAGATTTCCTAACAGTTAGCAAATTACTTTTAAGAAGTCTATTCCAGGTTCACTGGATCACCCAGGTTCATTGGTAAAAGTGTTGCCTCTCCAGTCTTGAGAGAGAGCTTAAATAAATTAGAACCAAAGTTTGTGGCTCTTTGGAACTACACTACTATTGTACGTCTAGGAAAAAAGTAATGTCTACACATGGAGTAGAAAAAAGATGTTGGTCAGATAATTTCATTTCCAGGCGGAAAAGGCTCTATGTTGTTAGGCTAAACAGAAAGTTAGGACCACTATGGATTTGTGCCAGACCTTGAGGGATTTTTGTTTGTTTAGCATTTTTTAAAAAAATAACAAAATGGTGAAATATGCATGTATTACATAGGGGCCTATTTATAAAACTTTGAATCTGACAACTAGCTGACATTCTTCGGTGGAGGATCTTTCACAACCATGTGTTCAATTGCAGTGTTTAATTCTTCCTCAGAAAAGTCTGGTAAATGTCACATCCACAGTTTTAAAAATAAACCTCATAGACATTAAAACTGTCAGTTATGCAGGAAATCAACCATCCATTGGATATTATCGACCAAAACGAAAACAGCTTTTTATTTGGATTGGCCCACTGCTTCCTGTGCAAGCCTAAAGTAAAGTTGTAAAGATCCTTTGAATTTGTTGTTGCAAATTATTTCTTTAAAGAAAACCTAGCTCTGACCCACACAAATCAGTTCATACAATCAAAGTACTACTGGTAGCCATAGTAGTAGCATTGTTATATGTATTGTTATATTACACATTTTGAAAAATTGTGTGTACATTTGAGTATTTGTTTGAAAATTAATGTACTTATATCCCTCTATTTTTTTCTTTGTACAGAAAGGTCCTATGGCTGAATCTGGATTGGATTTGGGAGGCATTTTAAATGATGTTCTGGTAAGAAGTAATTTTAACAAATATATTTGTTTGCAGTAGAAATATTACATTAGTTCTTAGTTTCATTAATCATGATAATATACTTTTCTCAAGAATGCTGAAAAACTACAAATTATGTTTTGTAAAAATAAACTCAAAGCTGTATACAATGTCTTTGTCAAATGTGTTAAGGCAAGGAATCATAAAACTTTTTAAAGCAATATGATTGAAGACAAGAGAGTAATGTTGCTTTATGTGCAGAATTTCAGGATACAAAAGAGTTCTGTACTTGATCCGGCTTTTGAACATATGCAAGTACCCAGTGCAATGTTCATGTACACTGAGCTCTGGGTAAATTATAGCAGTGTGTAAAGCAGATTGCATTCAGCAATGTAAATCAATTCCAAGTTTAATCCATTCAATCAACAATGTATTTAAGATTATTTGCCTTAAAAGTCCCTTGGTAATTGGGTGGATTAAATGTGGCATTGTTGTTTTTTTGGGATGTGGCAAAAAATAAAAAAGTTGTTGGAAACTTATATCTTTAATTTTGTTTGTTTAAATCAATTGTCAGTGAATACTCACTGAGTTGTCAGAATCACTGACTTATATTAAACAGTAAAAAAAAAAGTTTACTGACCAGTTTAAACTTTAAAATCATATTTAGTTTTCAACTTTAAAATTAGACCTACTTGCTTACCTTTCCCTCCAATCCCAATTGCTGATCAGTGGGGATCCATAAGTCAAAAGTCCAACCATATTACCGCTTCAGATTGGTCAAAATTACTGGGATTTACTTATGATAAAAAAAAAATGTATAATTGCCTGTATGTTTTATTCTTTTGCAGGGTGATACAGTGCAAGATCTTGTAAAATTATTCCCAGACATTCTTGGTGATATTCTTGGTAGCGTTACTGGCATTGTTGGTGGTTTGGTGGATACTGTTGGTGGACTTGCCAAAACTGCGACTGGTATTGTTGGTGGAGCAGTTGGAGCTGTTGGTGGTCTCACCAATGCTGCCACGGGGATCTTAGGTGGTCTCACTGGTGCTCTTGGTGGTCTTGGTGGCGGAAAGAAAGGTGGACTCCTAGGCTAAGCCCAGGTAATATTTTAACACTTTCAAGTTCCATAATTTAAAGGGCTAATAAAATTGTATGAGCAACATGGCTTTAAAAACACATCAGTCATTAATGGAAATATAGCAAGCATACCAATTTACATTGGCAAGTCCTGTGTAAAATAATAAAAAAAAAATGAACTAAGGTAAACATTAAGTAAGATCTGTCTATTTTAAACAGCATTATTGTTGACAGGCATTATTGTTCTATATTTGCATTTAGAACACTTCCTGAACTAGACCAGCAGGCCATCTAAATCTCATCCACTTTGATTGAGCATTACTCTATGTATGGCAGTTTAAAGGCTGTGTTTGACCTGCTTGGCACTGTGCTGTGTTTCCTTGAATGCCCTAATGAGGTGCTTTTATACTGGATGTAATGCTATTGGATGCTCACTCTTAAATTACATGTTTGGGGAATGCACAGTACTTATGGAAATACACAAGAGTATGTATTTAACAGATGGCCTTAGTAAAAACCTTGGCAGTGCATATTTGGCAGTGAAAATAGTTTTACAAATAAGTTGTCATACACACAGCAGCAACACTTCAATCTGATCAATTTCATTTAAAAAGGGTAGTTTTGTTATCAAGCAGTAATAGGCCTACTTTGACCAGTGTATAGAAATTGGACAACTGTTCATCTAGACTGTACCTGTTCTTGTTGATTTAAAAGGCCCTTCTGCTGGCCAGCTTTTACACAGCACATCTATTAGCTTCCCAAGCCTGATGCTCTTACTACTTGTTGGAAAACACTTGTCTGTGAATTTTTACACTTCAATCTAGTTTTGCTTCTTAAAATTGCCCATCTTGTTCCTTCTGTTGATAGCCAATTTTACATAACTAACATCTGCAAGCTAATGCTTTTAATTCTTGTATATACCCAACATCTGCCTTAGCCTGTTGCCTTTAGTACAGCATTGGCTCAGATTTGTTAAAATTATGGTCAGTGTAAGACCAAGTTTATCAAGCAAGACTAAACTGAAATGTGAGCTGCACCAACAGCAGCAGTGGTGCAAATAATAGAAGTCCCAGTAACAACAGAAAGCTATGATGATGTAGATGATACCTACATTATAATTAAACATCAGCATTTTTGGTTCTCAAAGAATAATAACATAACAAGGTTATTCTGGTAAATTTAACTTTATCCTGAATCTGAAAAGCAACATGAGTTTTCATTTTGTTCACTGTCTCCCTTAATGGAGCATTAAATCAAGAAGATATGCATTTTGCTATAATACCAGGACATCATGCACTGAGAATCAAGGCATATTTCACTTGGAGCATAAATTATACTAAAAGTATATTGGTACAGTTTAAACTGTCATAAGTATAGCATGTACCATAGGTATAGCACACTTTTTGCCCATGATAGGCTTACAAGCTGAGGTTGTGTCAATGACACCTTGTTTACAGCCAGTAGGTTAAATGACACTGACATCATTCAACTCTAAAAATGTTCAGCAAAACCCCTTGTACAAATAAGACTATGGGGCATAGCACCTGGGAGATCATGACTATTGTAACAAAAAATTAAACTAAGGCAGCAAAATAAGGCATTAAAAAAATGTTCAGCTACAAATTAAGTATATTTGCAAAAACAAATGTTAAGTGTATAATGCAGAACCAGTTAATTATATGTAATATAGTATGCATTTATTTCTGTGTATTATTTTTTTCAGCTACTTTGAAGTCCCAGGACTAGGAAGTGAATCTTTATACATTTTATGTGGCTCCTTCAATACATTTATAATTTTCCTTTTAAGATGGATATCGTTTTCTTGTCCCATTTTCATGGATTTACTATCTATTGTGTCAATTCATAATAAATACAAAGCATTACCCTTAAAAAACTGTTGTGAGTCATTTTGGTTCTACATTTGTCTTTTGTGTGTCAGCTAAAGCAATTGTGTGCAGAATGCAAATATTAAAAAATTGGGAGCAGTGGCGAATTGTATATAAAGCCTCAGGCTGATTACTGAATTTTTATTCAATTTCTACTTTCACTGCTGTTGCAGCAGGGAACATCTCCAACATTAAAAATCTAAAAAAACATATATTTTTAATGAGCGCAAACACAAAACAAACCCATCTTATACAT
>NC_092859.1:72602226-72604544 GCF_032062135.1 Pyxicephalus adspersus
AATTTTCTCTCCAGTGTCTTGTGGTTAGAGTTACTGCCATGGAAGTATACTGAGGGTAAAAAATGTACCAAGATGCTTCCATGCTCCCTAAGCGTCCTGTCTTGGGATGAGAATAAAGCAGTTATGGACTATGGCATACCTCTGATGGCTCCTTGTTATGAGTATTTTTCAATTTATTTAGAATAATCAGGATTGAAGGAGCTGGTGGCATTGTTTGTGTTGAACAGGGGGGTGATGTGGTTTCTTTAGTGGAAGCAGTACTTTGCATGTTTGTAACAGAAGTCTACTTACAAAGAGGGATAGATGTGTTACTACTATTCAGTGTAACAAGGTCATAGTACACATTTTGGTTTTAAAATGTGTTTATCTGGTTCCAAATTTAATGGAGTCCTACAAAAAAGGGTAGTAGTTAGCGTCCCCCAAGTATTTTTGAATTTGATTGGGTATTCTTTGTAAAGCAAATTGTAACAACTGTAACCACATTTACTAAGCTAAATACATGCATCCTTGCAAAGTGATAATTCACATTGGTAAATAAACAGCCTAATTATCATTATCAACAGTGAAAAATCAAGTGGTGTTGCACACCCTTACTAGTACCATAAGTATATATTGTGATGTCTGAGGATTAGCTCAGACCACAGCCAGCATGCTTTCCACCAAAAGGGTGTAACAGACACAAGTCTTTATTGGGATAACTAAAAACAATTTCTTGTCAGCGACCCAGGGGGTATTAATAGAACAGAAAATGGCTTATTTCAGCCTAGTTGTGTAATTGTCCATCTGAATGTCCCCACGATAGGGATGAGTCACAAACAAGTATCACATGCGGGTCCAACCCCCAGCCTGGGATCCCACAGTCCACGAAATCAAGTCAGTATCTACAGCTTCCCATGTAACAGCAACACCACTTCTTGTTTGCAGGCTACTTCCTGCAATTCTACCTCCCCCTTCTTGCACACCTGAGCCCTTTATGGGATTCCCACCTTCCTGCTGGGCAGGTGCAAATCCTGGTGTGTACCCGGATTGACTGAAGAGGACCACCTAAACCTTCCCCTTCATTACGGGTCCCGTGACAACTAGCCAAAATACAGCAATAAAGTTGCCTAACAAAAAAATATTCTCGGACTCTTTTCCCAACACACACCAGTTTAAAGGGACCTGCGTTCATATATTGGGGAAATGTACCTTTCCATCCAAAATCCCACTCTGCAATCTTGTACAATATATACCTAGATTTCATGGTCTGTTGCAACTGGCACAAATCTTATTACTGCACAGACATACTATTCTATTAAAAAATCTAGTTGAAGGTCATGCAAAACATACAGTTTTGGTCTGACATAATTGCTGTACACCCCTAAAGTAATAGGATTTTTTCTAATCCTAAAGCAAATCCTTTCCAATTGATTTTACATAGGATGAGAGTCTTCCTCCTTATTCCAATGCTATATCAAATCCAGCCTGGCATCTAACATAAAATTAGCTGGATGACATTATTGAAACTTCTGTTTTCCAGACTGATGATTTTGATGCTTTCTCCATAGGCTCTAACACGTGACACACTTTCCTAAAAGGCTGGCGCTGCCCTTGGTCAGAGAAACCCAACCACTTTGTCTCTGCTCTGTGGTACATCAGATAGTCACTTGCCACTTTATTTTGCTAGTAAAGGTGGTCCAATATATGTACTGTTAAATTCCAGTGGGTGGGCATATCACGGATCATTTTGTAGAATGGGAGACCATTCAGTATCTGCAAGGACACAAGTGCATTTTTTACTGTACTATTACAGTACTGTAATGTTCTTTCGGTCTGAAGTGGGTGCAGCCCTGTTTGGCCACAGCCAAACCATTGTTATGAAATTGCGATTCTGGGCTTTGCACCACCACAACATCGCACACTACCTGTTTTGCCCAGCTACATCACTTGCAGCAGCAGCCAGGAACATAAGGAAATAGCAGCATCGCCTTCTTCCCTTTAGCGGTAAAGCCTGAAATGTACTATCCCGGCATTCCCAGCACACACTGAGGCTATGCACAGCTGAAAGGGATTTTAGGAGCAGATTATTCACTGGCTCAATCCTATGCTGCCATTGGCTCCTGGACTTTTTAGCCTCTTCGCTCCCAGTCCCCAGTGCCTGTTTATGTATTCACTTGTTTTACTGTTACTGACTTTGCCTGCTCTGAGCGTGCAAGTGTATGCTGCATTGACCGACCTTGCCTGTGACGTCTGGACGGATTACCTATGTATCACATCTTCCTCTGTTTTCTAGACTAGTCTCTGTTGGAAATAACACTTAATTGGGTTTCACCAACCTA
>NC_092859.1:72606358-72608958 GCF_032062135.1 Pyxicephalus adspersus
AAAACTAATCACTTGATATTTGGTGGGATTGATAGACATTTTTAGATGGGTTTCAGCTACCAAAAGCCTTTAAATTTACCTCATCTAAAAATCAGCTCTTTAATGGTTTATGCTTTATGGGTCACTTAGACCTCTGGTAAACACAGTTACTGAGATAGCAATAGTGTTTGGTACCTACAACAAGGTCAGTCCTCAAAAAGGAAAGAAAAGGCTTAGAATACCATGGATACTGCACATCTTTCAAATGCAGGACATGCTTTATATTTTTATTCAAGAAACAATGTCAGAGATTTGCTAGCATTTTACATATTGTATTGGTTTACCATTATTTGCTTTGTTAAATGGAGTGTGTTAATCCGTGCTTGATCTGTGTTGTGACAATGTGTGCTCACTGGCAATTCAGGGATGATTTGCTCTTTGCAACCAGAAACTGTCAGACAGTTGACAGTTATTTTGTTAGTTTTACTATCTGCTTCCTAATTCACTAAAACCCTTGTCATCACAACCATGTGTTCCAGGTACATTGAAAAATGTAATCCTACAACTAATATTCACTAATCTATTTTATTGTCATATTCCCTTCATTGCTATACTTTAAGCTTATGACTATTTAATGTGATTTTAAGTAAGCAGTGGCAAAGAAAAATAAATCTGAACAATTAGACAGGAAGATACTGTCAGATAAGCAAATAATAATGAGAATAATTAGGTCACCCATATAGTCCTATTATATCATGGTGAAAAAGGGGCACCATGACTATAGGTATACTTCTCCCAACAACATTACTACTAGAACCAATAGCCATTAGGGGGTTCCTGCATCACTGTCATGTATTTCATCTACTACTTTCATCTAACTCTTTCATCTAATTTATTTCTATTATTTAATTTAGTGGCATCTTTATTGCATGTTGCATGGTAGTTCTAGTTAAAGCATAATACTTATTGATTTAGTCATTTTCATATTTCTTTGATCAAATTACAAGTTGTTTTTGGATGGTTATCTTCTTGTGTTCCATTTAATATATTGGGTCTTTTTAGGAATTTCACCAATATTATCAGATGGTGAATCAATCATCTATTGTCTTGATCAAGCATTCATATGTTCAGGCATCAACTCATCCCGATACCCAGGTAAAACACAGATAGCACACTGAGCTTGTTGAGCTGTGTGGGTCAGTGTACATCTTTAGAAGCTTGCTAGCTGGCATGTAAGAATATTTTATGATTGAGGAGATCTACAGAGTCTCTTTTGAAATAAAATATCCTTTTTAATTTATTTCATTTATAATAAGTGTTGTCATTTGAGGCAGCACTGGGTCACATTCTCAGGCTGTTATGACTGTTTAGACCATGTGCATTTTTAAAATATTTATCTACCACCTACAACATTTCTCAAATGTGCTAACCACTGATTAGCACATTTGGCTCAGTATTTAGCACTCTCTCATTTGCAGCACTAGGTCAC
Source organism: Pyxicephalus adspersus (assembly GCF_032062135.1). Taxonomy (NCBI): domain Eukaryota; kingdom Metazoa; phylum Chordata; class Amphibia; order Anura; family Pyxicephalidae; genus Pyxicephalus; species Pyxicephalus adspersus. Next base: position 72,607,827 of record NC_092859.1, read on the forward strand.
AGGTTCAAATCCCAGACAGTACACTTTCTGTAAAGAGTTTGTATGTTCTCCTTTTGTCTGTGTGGGTTTCCCCTAGGTACTCCTTTTCCTCCAACATCCCCCAAAAAACAAGCAGTTAGGTTAAAATGGCTTTCCCTCAAAAATTGTTCCTAGACTGTGTTAATCACCTATGACATTAGATTGTAAGCCTCTTTGAGAGACAGTTAGTGATATGACACTGGACTTTGTAAAGCGCTGTGTAATATGTTGGTGCTATATAAATACTGTGTAATATTAATTTACTCACCCTTTGGAGTGTGAGACAGGGGTTGCAATCCAAGATGCCAGAACTTAAAGCATGGAGACCATATCCAGGTATAAAGCAATGTAGACTATTGTTACTTAATGCAACCCTGTCATTGGTTATTAAACTGCCATTTTCATGCAACAGAAAAGCTATTCTACTCACTTCTTCAGTGGTCATCATCTCTTGTGTCTCTGATGCAATTTCTATCACACTTCAACATTTTTATCACTGGTGTGTTCTATGGTGACATGGGAGTCAGGGCAGAAAACCACAGCACTTAGTAGGGGACAAAGGCATCTTATATTCCCTAACTTATCAAATTCTGTAAGTAAAGTTTTTAAAAATTCTCAAAGATGAACTTGGGATGAATAGGAAAGTTAATGAGACTTTTGTCCCTGTGCTGTGAATTTTAAAGATGAATTTGTCTACAATTCCTACAGCTACAATGTGTATCCATATGGATGGGTGGGGGGTTGTTCTAAAATGCTTTTACTACTTGTCCATAATATAAATAATTTAATGTGTGTATTTTAAACACAGGTTTGTTTTTAGCGTACATTTAGTGTACATTTACTATAGGTATACTGTATCTACTTCTTAGAAAAACAGTCCTATTGATGTGGCTAACCTTTTTTTTACAAGAAGTTACAACTTTACTGATAATAAAATTGATTTATTCACTAAAATAAATACGTATTCATATTTGGTAAATAGTCACTAAAATCCATTTGGTAAAGTGATGAGTTTTCTGTGAGATGACAAAGTAAATCCTTAAATCATATTTAAAAGATATTTTTAAATGTTGCCATAGGAAATCTGTTAATTGACATGGATATAATAATATGG
>NC_092859.1:72609796-72619712 GCF_032062135.1 Pyxicephalus adspersus
GGGGGGGGGGGGGGGCATTTTCTAGGCACAAATATAGCCCCCTACCAAATGAGTATTATTTAAACGCACAGCATACTTTAGTGTTGCTTCTGACCAGGTGTACCCCTTTATGAGCACAATATACTCATTTTTTGATGACTGATCTGCAGTCACCAGATCTAAAATCAATAGAGCACCTTTGGGATGCTGGAAAATTCCCAGCATCTTGTTGAATCTATGCCATTAAGAGATTAGGGTGGTCCTTAAAGCAAAAGGGGGTCCAGTCCAGTCCAGCAAGGTGTACCTTAAAAGTGTATTTACAGCATTTTAGCAAGTGCAGCATCTCTGTTGGAATATCTCTTATTGCTCTGATTCTTGCACTAATTTAATAGCACGTTCATGAGTCACTCTGGATTTAGCATCGTTATTAATGAGAAACATGACTGGCCATCATAAAAGCACTAAATAATGATTATATGGTATTATATTTAGAGTTGGCTTTCAAATTAAATTCTAGTGAATGAAAAAGTCATTAAACAAGTTTAAGATCAGGGTTCTGTGCAGACAGTTAGAGTTTCTTCATAGCAAACCCTATCTTTATGGACCTTGATTTGTGCAGATGACCATTAGTGCAATTACAAGTAAAAGTGTGAAGAGTGTTGGTATATATTCTATACATAACTGTATGACTGGCAGGCTTTGGGTAGCTTGCATAAGATAAATATTGATCTGTTCGCTTGCCATTCTCTAGTAGTAGTAGTAGTAGTAGGTATGTTCTAGTATTTCTTAGAGGACTACCTGAGAAAGAGTTGGTTGGTATTGAGACATGAGAATGTAGAGAATTGTTTTGTCAAGAATGAGAAGAAGGAAGACAGCGGATCAGCTGTCAAGAGAGAGATAAGTTGATGCTACAAAATTCTGTGGAGGAATGCTAAATAATAATAATATTAATAATAATAGTCCCTGAGTTAAGGACATCTGACATACAGACGACTCCTAGATAGGAATGGGGCTTCTCTGCTCTCTCCTGTGCAGGACGGAGGCTTGATGGGGGGAGGGGGTGGTTTGCATGTCTTGCAAAAAAAATAATTTGCTAAACACAGCTGAGGTTGTGGGTTATCTTAAAGACTGAGACCAATCCATATCAAAGCACATGTTTAGAATGTCTAGGTTTCAAAAAAGTTTTTTTTTTTTTTGCTTTGATTGTGATGATTTCACAGTGAATATTTTATACATTAAATGACATCATGCTGCTTAATATTATGAGACAAATATCTGTCCAAATTGCATTTCATGTACCTTTTCTGACTTACATACATATTCATCTTAAGAACAAACGTACAGTCGCTGCACTCAACATTGCTGAATTGTTTTGTGGAGAGTTTATCTTTATCACGATTCACAACAAAGGCTGGAAAACTTTTAAGTGTTGAACTAGCTGTAGCTGCTATCTTGGCCCAAATTGTTTTTAAGTTTTTTTTTGTTCTGCTTGTGGATGTGTCTGATTTATTAAATTTCTGGATAGACTATCATGGGAGAATCTGAGTTATCCAGCAAAGAAAAAGGCATACTCTGCTAATACTAATGTTTGTCATACCAAAACTATAATATGGTTCTGCCAGAGCCCTCTGTAAATGTGTGGTCCTTCTAAGAGTGTGATGTGATGGCCTTCTGGGATGCACTGCTTGATGGTTAGTATTCAATTGCCACAGTCAGAAGCAATAAAGGAAAAATGTTAACCTTGTGTACATTCTACCTCATCCTGCATGCAACTTACATAATGTTAAGGTTGAAGAGAAAATGAGAAAGACATGTGGGGTAGGTAAGTAGCTATCAGAGGAGTTCATTCTTTAAAATTGTCACGTCACCCCAAATTAGTGAAATGCTCTTAAAGTCAATCCCTTTTTTTTAAAAAAATTCCCTTTTTGTATTCTTTCTTTAGTATAACTTAGAATAAAACTGTTGTCATTTTTAATTTGGGTAAGTGTTACAAAAAACAGAAAGATTTAATGTCTCACATTTTTTCACTATTTTCTTAATATTCTTGATCCTTTTGTATTATTTTACCAAGTCAATATTTGTGAGCTCTATGAAATAATATGTAACAGTTCACGGATAAAGTCTAAGTAATTTCAACTCTTTGTAGATAGGTCACCCATGGAAAATGCAAATACTCAACAGGAACAAACTTTTATTATTTGATGAGTGAGATCTGTAATGGTAAAGGTTTTGGAATAAACAGTAAGGTCTTATAATGTCAATTCAATGCCAAGCCTTCATCAAGAAGGAGGAGGAGCTATCACATCATGGAAACGTTGTCAGGGTATAAAAGGTAGATGCTACAATAATGCTCTTCAGATAATTGGTTGGGTATTTTCATTTAACCTAAAACCAATAATCTCAGACATGAAGCTTGCAATTGCTTTCCTTCTCTTGGGCATTTGCCTTGGTAAGACTTTACATTTGCTAGCATATAAATATATTTTAGTTAATATTTTAAGAATTTAAAGTATATCTAAAATCAAACCCCTTTTAGTTTTATAGAGTGTGGAAAATTTAAAACCTTTGTTAGATTTCTATTGTTTTTGTTGGAGAAATTGTCTGGGAAAATGTTCCTGTTCTCTTTGTCCTGATGACCAATACAACAGTGATGTAAAATGTAACATTTTACAGATGTCTTTAGAACAGAAGGTCAGAGAAAGTGTCCCATGGGTGACACATGTTATGGTGATATCTGTTTAAGCTGGGATTTCACCATATTTGGAAAAATTTAGTCACACTTTCTGTTGGGTCTATAGGACCAGAAGTGAAAAAAAATCACAGAGGACACAGAAAAAATTAAAAATAGTGTGCTTAAATAATATTTAGAATGAGGTATGTGGCTAGAGAATTTTCGTAATAGTCAACAACTGTTAATTTCCATTCTAAATAGGATATTTGTAAAAAATATACATAGTTCTGACTTTAGGTATTACTATCAGTCACATATTGGGATTACATTTATTATATTATTATTACTTTATTAAATATATACATACATTTTTTAAAATTACTTTTTAAGATAACAGTACAATATGCAAGGTATTTATGAAGCATTTATAAGAAGTATTTGCAGCTATAAAAATAGATGTAGTAACATTGAAAATAGAAATCAATGTATAAACATTAAACCATAAAAATCATTTATAATTTTAATCAAATTTTGGAAACATAGAAATTAAATTGTTTTGGGGGGAATTGTATATAAATCTTAAAATATCCGACTCTACTCCTTTATAAACATATCAGTCCAACCCATAGAGAATCAACAATATTGTAATATTGATTTATATATTGTGACTATTTAAAAATATATTATTTTTTAAGTTAAATTTTTAAGTGACATTTCTTACCATTTTCTATGCCTATTTTTTAGTTCCCACAAATGCAAATTTTGGAAACAGAAGATTAACAGTAAGAAATATTTGTATTTACTAGTTTTTAACATGTCATAAATACATAAAACATAAAAACATCATAACAAAGTAAAAACATCATAACTAAAAAGATGTTCTTGTTAGATCATTTTCTGTAACTCCTGAAAGTTATACTGAGTTACAGTCAGAATTTTAATTTGTCATTGATATGACATTGTCTGGATTTAAAATTATGTATACTGATCCAAGATAATGTATATATTAAATGTCACTTTACATTGTTTCAGCAAATAGAGGCCTATTCTCATACTCGAATATTTACAATGGTTATGCTACGATGGAGCGATATTCAGGTACGCAGTTAAACATAAGACTTCCCGTTCTGCCATTGAATGAGATTATGTGTGTTCATGTACCTTTCTCTCACCCTCCAAAGGATGTCACAGTTTTTCTCCAGTGATTAAAAGTTTGTGTTACTTCCTTTACCATCTTAATTAGGTATGCAAAATTCTTGTAGGTTTAGTAGTTAATGTCCCAGTTCTTACTGTTGTCAAATCGTGCAGGACTACATATTCTGGTCATCCCTTTTCCTTACACGCATTGGCAACCATTTAATAAAGGTTTAGAATTCTCACTCAAATATTGAGTGAATATTTAATTAAAATTTTCAAACATTTAAAAATTACATTTTGGTTGAAGATTATGATCTCCTTTATAAGCGACAGTATTCCTATGCTGGGGAAAAAAAATAATATATCCACACAGAGGGCCTGATTTGATCAAGCTGGGATTTAAGGCTGGAGAGAATACACTTTCAACAGTGAATCTGGGTGAACCAGCAAACCTGGATATGGATAAGTCATTAGTTATTTGCTAGCAAATGTTTTCAATCCTGGACCAGATCTTGTCTAATATTTTCAACACTATTTTGTGCAGCTTTGCATAATAGGTCTGTGCTTTACAAGTAAAGTTTAATATTAATACAGAGGCTGTGGATGCCTCACACATAATCTGCAGACTCGGTTAATGGGGATTTTCCCTGGCAGGTTCTTGGCTGACGGCAGAGCTGAGGACAGTGAGTAGCTGTAGTGCATTATATATGTGTTGGTGGTTGGTGATTAAAACATTTACAACACAGGTAGTGGTAGTGAACTTTCAAGCAAACAATGTCTAGTGTTTTTTCTTTTTTTTTTTACTAATTTAGTTAAATTGGGATATTTACCCTAAAAATAATGGATTAATGGCAGGGTCTTCTTAGGTTAGACACAGGTAGGCTACTAGCATTTTCCAAAAGGTTTCAGCAAAGTCAAAACTTCAGGAACACAATATACTCTTGCAATGGGGCTCCCCCACATTAAAAGGGTTAAATGCTTATTTAGGTCTGAGGCAGTGTTATACTACTCCATTCCCTACACTGTCAGTGACATCATACCCAACAGTGCAGGACCAATAATCCTGCATTTTAAGGCTGCTAAGGCTTTGTTTAAAGCATAGAGTGTGAGATGGAAAAGTAGTGAGTTGGCTCTCAGGGCAGCAAGGAATAAGGTAAGTAAATGTCCTTGTCAACCAAACTCTTGATCTAAATAAGCATATTTTTCATTATTCATATTTTTTATTATTCCTGGGGGTTAGGTTTAACTTGTACCACAATGGGCAATTTTTGAAATTACTTGTTTCCTCAATTCTCTACTCAAAGTTAGCTGTATTTTTTGGTTACCTTTTGTAAGAGTTTGGTGATGGTCAAAGGGAACATAAACTAAATAATTATATTGTAGATTTGATGATTATACCACACTGTAACTGAGATGATGTTTGAAACATTTTCCTACAAAGGTCAGGCTGCATTTCATGCATATGTCTTCTCTCTTTCTTTAGAAATGCCAACGGTGTTCTGAAATTGAATTGAACTGCAGACAGAAGGCTTTCTTGGAGGATGTATTTGCCCTTTTGGTAAGTCAGTTTGGGTTTCTATTGTTTTAATTTATATATTAAGATTTATTATGGCAAAATAAACACAGATTTTATTTGTGATCAGTACCAAGAAGACAAGGATTTAGTCTAAAGAAGTGAAAACTGTTCACTTTAGGGAAGAAATCAGCAACTGTGAAGCTGTGTTCACTTTTAATATCCTATTATTTATAATATTTTTTTTTGCACATAATTGGAATATTGTAGGGTACATGTCTATTTAGCACAATCTTTATTCAGCTCAATATATGCAGATGCACTATATTTAAATACCCAACCAAGTAAAGAGGAGTAATAAAATAAAACTTTTTTTTACTAAGCAAAGTAATTTTTAACTGCAATATACAATGGGATTTGGGATAGAATTATTTTGTTATCAACAGCATTTACCCTGATGCAAAATTGCTGTTAATTTAATGTTTTCAAAAACTTAGTTGAAATATTCCTTTAACTTTAGGGAAAATAAAAAATATAGATAGTCTGAATCTGCAAAAAGTAAACAGTTTATAATTTAAGCCTATGCTGATAAGTAACCCAGCCCCCTGTCTGCAGCATCACACCCCATGGGGATCAGGGATATGCAGTCTTTCCTCCTTAGTGGAGTACTATTAAAGCACCCTAGTGCACTTTCTTTATGTTAGTGTTTTTGCACTTACACTTTTTGTTCTGTTCATCAGGGTTTTTGTTATAGAATTCACATTACATCAGATTAAAAAAATCTGTTTACATACTTATTTTGGGTAAGGCATAGAATATCAAAGCTAAAGGTTAAACACTAATATAAGGAAACAAAGAAGTTGCAATGACAGCCTTCACGTTTCATAATAGTTTAAGCTACATTAACATATTTCAGAAATAGGGATATCTCATGTCAAATTTTGCCTTGTGTTTTTTTTTATATTCTAGAGACTTGTGACTCAAGACTTGCAAATATCATTTGCCGAACTTTTAGGTGTAATGGTAAGATAGTATATACATAATTCTTTATAAAACTTTACAATACTAAAGGCATATGTTTTTAAAAAAGTACAATAAAAGTTTAGGGTACCAGTAATGGAGTAAATTACACAGGTTCTATATAGCAAAAATAAATTATTACCATGGTAACAGTTTGCTTCTATCTGTACATTGTAAGGCACATATTTGACTAATACATTTTGTTCTTGAGCAAGCACCTAAATATCACATAGGTTGACTCTTTTAACAATATTGTTGTTGAATAGGGATGAGAGGCATTCTCGAGATAATTTCAGCCAACCGATTTCACAAAACCATGGGAAGATTGAGGAAATCATTAGGATCCCCAGCACTAGAGGTTAATTTACCTCTAGTGTCCCGAGATCGCAGTGGATTCTAAGGGCTGCAATTATTCTTGCAGAGGTTTTGAATGGGGAGACTTGTCCCAATTTAATCTCTAGTGCTGGGGATCCCACACTGAGGTGATCAAAAATGCAGTCGGCGCTGCATTAATTGATTAACACATTGATTGGCGAATTTACACTTGCCGTTCGCGCTTACAATTTCGGTAAGCGAGAATGGCCGAATTCGCAGTGAGATCGAGTTTTAAAAACTTGCTTGCTCACCCCTATTGTTGAAATTGCTAGCACTAGTGCACTAGAGAATAAAAAGCACTAATAGTGCGTTTTAGCACTAGAGATTAAAATGGCTAAAATTGAAAAGGTATTCAATGGTTTTAGGATTTTTACTTTAACCCACCCAAGTGTATCATTTTGTTTTGAATACATTTGTGAAAGGTTAGGGCCTATGTCAGTTTTTTGTATTGTCATCCTTTTTAAAGAGATTTTATTTTAGTTCTTTTTAGAACAAGAAGTTATAAGATAAGTGAAAAGATAAAGGGTTAAATGCTTATTGTCGTTCATTCTACTTTACTAACCAGTTAAAAAGATATCCCTACATTTTTGTATGGCCCTAACAAGAATATTCTGACTGATTATCTGCCTGTGTTTCAGAACTGTGGAGTCCATGGTAGTTTTGTCTTATCTGCAATACAGGTAACTTCATTTTTTGCTGTTTAACCTATACTCTAACAATTAATATTTTTTTTTTTTTTTTCTTTTGATTGGTACATACTTTGTACCAATCAGCAAGCACTATAAATGTTACTGACTGAATAAAACTAGCTGTGATGATGAAAGTGTAAGCTTCATTTGGGGTATACCATTGGTCTGTAAATAAAACAAACCTAATTTTGGTATTATTGAGATGAAAAGACAGCTGCAACAGCCATGACGATCTTGAGGATAGACAGATAAATATAATATACATCTGCTCATCTATGGGTTTTTTTTTTGCAGTTTCAATAATATTACAGGGTTGTAATACTCATTTTACTATTACATTTATTTTTCCTTGTTTTCAGCATGGACAAATTGACCAACTTATCAGACAACTGCAACTTAATAGAGCATGGGAACTCTTTTATCGGGAAATGTGTAGACTTCTAGTAAGTTTTGTTTTCATTTACATAGACTGCTTATAATAAATGATGTACACACAGGTTTCTAGGGAGGTTAGTTGACTGTGATTTGTGTTGGTTTTTTTTCTGTATATTATTAAAAGTTTCTGTTGATAAATAAAAAAAAAACAGGGTGTACTTTAACACGTCTTTAGCTTATATTTTATCATCAGCTTTTTTTTTAGCAGCTCTAGGTATACAGTCACATGAATAATGTTAAAATGAAAGTTCACACAGGGCCATCTACCTAGTATCATACTGTCCACTCCAACCCTGCCATGTTCAGTCACGATAACCACAGAATTATCTTTTTCTATAAATACAATCAATACATTACACAATGCGTGCCATATATTTACCATTTAAAAATGGTAATGCATAAAGACAGTTAAAGAGGACCTAAACTCACATTTTTATTTTGGTCGCTTATGGATGATATGTCTGGATTTTACTTTTGGTAAACTTCTTAATCTCCCAAACTGTCAAAAAAAAACTAACCTGCCCCCCTTCCCCCCACTGACTAGTCAGGGCCCTTCCATACCTCTCCAATTGGTGAACTTCTTTGACTTACTTTTTTTTCTAGGAGTTTATGTTCCCTAATATTTTGGGATTTAATTTTATTCACCTGCCATAACTTCAGATGGACTGGTATGGTACAGGACACACAAAAAAACACATATTTCACTTTAGCAGTTTTCCTTTGAGTTCCACATAATTATTAATTGAATGATTCCAACAGCTATTTGTTTCAGTAATTACATTGTACATTTTGATTACATTTTGCAGGATATCACATCAAGACAAGCAAATGTGGATTTTGGATATGCTGTTTCTGTAGTGAACTCTTATGGGGTGAGAACCCTTCCTATAAGTAGTGATAAGCAAATGAGTTAAACCAAATGAGAATTTGTAATGAATTATATTGATTTGTTTATCTCAGATGTAATATTTCATCAGTCAAGCATAATTCAGATAGTCAGACATCATTGAAATTTTTTAAGACTATTAATTAGTAAATTAGTAAACAAGTGGGGAAAAATAAAACAACCTTTTTAAAAAAAAAATACCCATTTTCTCCCAGTGTTGATTAAAGGTCAGAGGATTTCATCTTTAATATGTAGAATGTCTCCAAAAATAGGGGCTAGCAAGAACCTCTAAGAAAGAAAGGGCAAAATAAAAAAGGGCCTAGATCTGCCAAATTTAGGGAGAGACAATAAGCCTAACTTGACTAACCTACCAAATGTGCAAAGGAATGGCCTTTTCATATGCATAACATTTAGACTACCTAGATGTGGAAGCTAAACTCACACCTGGATTAAAGAATAAACCCTACAAGGTGTGTGTTTCTTTGTGGGGGAAGGGGGGTCCATATTAATACTTCTTCCTGTGTTCCCATTAGAGATATTTCCCTCTACTCCCTGTTCTGATGGCATGACATAACTAACACAACTTTTATTCTTTATCCACAAATACATTCTACTTGTTTTTTGTTTACTTTGTTGCAGGATATACTAACATCTAATAAAGTATCAAATAAAACATAAGATACAATTTTCTTATAAAAAATATTATTTACATGTATATATATTTTTTTTTTCAGGGCAGATGTATTGAAAGTGCTTTTGGGCCAATAAAAGATTTAGTAAACCTTTCTCATGAAATTATCAAAAATGTTGGGGGTAAATCCAAACCTGGTGGTGGTTTATTAGGAGGACTTACTGGTTCTTTAGGTGGTATAGTTGGTGGTGCTCTTAATACTGCAACTGGTTTAGCTGGTGGTGTTCTTAATTCTGCAACTGGTTTAGCTGGTGGTGTTCTTAATACTGCAACTGGTTTAGCTGGTGATGTTCTTAAAACTGGAACTGGTTTAGCTGGTGGTGTTATTAATACTGCAACTGGTTTAGCTGGTGGTGGTCTCAATGGTTTAGGTGGATTAGCTGGTGGTGTTGTTAATACTGCAACTGGTTTAGCTGGTGATGTTCTTAATACTGCAACTGGTTTAGCTGGTGGTGCAGGTGGATTAGCTGGTGGTCTTATTAATACTGCAACTGGTTTAGCTGGTGGTGCAGGTGGATTA
>NC_092859.1:72620037-72636880 GCF_032062135.1 Pyxicephalus adspersus
TTATTAATACTGCAACTGGTTTAGCTGGTGGTGCAGGTGGATTAGCTGGTGGTGTCCACAAAGCTGCAGGTGGATTAGCTGGTGGTGCTCACAAAGGTGCAGGTGGTTTAGCTGGTGGATCAGGCTCTGGATATCACAGCAAAGGAGGTTCTTATTATCCCCGTTAATCACAGGTAATGCTGCCTTTATTTATAACGTTTTAAATGTGCATTATATATGCAAGTATAACAACTGTTTAGCTAGCTCTGTATAAATATATTTACCATTTGAGGATTTAAGTGTAAGAGGTACAAGCTAAAAAACATTTATGCCACATTTTAGGTCACATATTTATCATTCAGCTCCTTTCCCCCTGTGGTTGCTCCCCTGTTCTCTAGTACTAGGAATTACTGACTTTCAAACATCCCTTAACTTCTGTCTGCAAACGTAATTTTGCTGTGTACAAAGATGTGTTGTTTTATATAATTTACTGTTTCATTTACAGGTTGATCAGGAGTGTGACCTTTCATTTGCATATGCATACCACATAGAGAAACCTTACTAGTGTTTTTCTGTAGTATCTAATTTTTTTTCATTTTCCCTTCCCCTTAAAAGTCTTGTTTATCTAAACACTTTTTGTCCTAAAATGACAATTAAAGACTATCAGACAGATTTTACAAAACTGCATTAGCCACAAGAGTGGTATTTTTGAGATTACTACTAGAGATTTTACTAGAACCAGAGATTTAATATTCTTAGAAAAAAGGCACTTTTCCATGCAGTAGTTGTTTTAAAAAAAAAAGTTTAAACACAAGTAGGAAGGGTCTTTTTTTCACTTAGAACATGTTTGCCCAGCCACCTGACCTCTCTACTCTTTTAGTGATAATAATATGCTTATTGCTATATATTAGCAATGCTAATTGCTATTAACATTTGCTTTAAAAAGGTGATTTTTGAATATACTTAACCTCCCCAGCGGTAACCCCAAGTGTTTCTCAGGGTAAAAAAAACAAGCTGAAAGTGGTAACCCCAAGTCATAATCAGGGTAGTTAAAAAAGTAAAAAGTAAAGGCTTACCTGGTCCCACAGCGTCCTCTAGGCTTCTGCGATCCTCGGGCCGCGTCCTCTTCCTCGATCTGTCCCCTGGCGATTGCGCTGGCATTGCCCAGGAGTTTCCGCTGACGTAGGTGCGTGTGGTGGTTGCTAGGAGCGCAGTGAGGAATTTTAAATTATGGTATATTGCATTCAATACAAAATACCTGTATTGAATGCAATACACTGCAATACATTTACTTTCATGAAAATTTATTTTACAATTTAATATAATAGTATGAGTATAATAAAGTTTGAAACACAAGATCACGTCAAAGTTTATTATTACATTTTTTTTTTTTAATGTATATATTAAATCCATCAAACGATTTTGCCAAATAATGTAGTTAAATTATGTAAATTGACTTGGATAGCACGTATCCAATCCTCCATATTACCCTGGGGAAGCCAATTAGGCGAAACACCTAATCAGAAAGAGACTGTACACATATCTTGAACATCTTCATATTTAGCAGAAAAGCAAATCACTAGTAAATGGATTAATTTGTCCATCGCACATATGTTATAAGTAAACTTTTATTGTTTTTATGTCAAAAAAGCCTTTCTTTCTTCCCTATTGTTTCAAATATTGTTATACATTTAGGCTTGTGATATATATAACTTTACCTTATATGTATATAACTTATACCTATACCTTTCCCCACCCTCTTTTTCTCTAAACTATTTTCATAATATAAAAATACATTTCATGCAACATACTAACAGATTAAAAGGAAACAAATAAGATATATTAGGATAAATAAGTTATTGGTTAAATAAGTTATTGGTTAGGTTTTACCTACACTTTCATACGTGAATCTGCATATATTTTTTGGTGAAGAATCAATCTCAGCCATTGAAGCCAAATAAACCTGGAAGATTTTTCACCAGTCAATGTGTGCTGAATATCATTCATTGCATTACTGTGGTAATTGAACTGCAGTGTGGAATGATCAATGCACCACAATGAGCATACAACATTTTCTGAAAAAGAGAGGACTGCAATCCATTGTGCATATTTCAAAGCAGGTATGGTGGAAAAGTGTATTGGGGTGCAATTTAGTATAACTGTCACCACAATGCAGCAAACAGTGCAAATGTTCCCCTAAACAGCCAATATTGCCTGGCAGACTGTAGGTATTTCTCCTATAATGGTATTTTATTTTACTTTATTTTACCTCCTATTTTATACTTAATTTTATTTATTTATTGTGACCTGAAATTCCATGTCTCTTTCTTACCATATACTATAATAAACTGCATGATTTATACTATTATAACATTTTCCATAGCATGTCCCCAGCTAAAGCTGAAGTAAATATGTCATTCATATGCTTTATTATTTGCTGTGCTTTAGAACACCTCTTTTTTGTAAAACATCATAGCCAATATGTAACACATAAAAAGCAGTGATAAGGTGTGGTCCTCTAGAGGTCCCTGCAGTAGCACTTGTTAAGGATGAAAATTAGCAGTCCTGCATGGGCAATGCTTCAATATTTCGAAGTCATGCCAGAGCTTTCCTCAAATTCATGACACATCACTACAATAGGTTGACTTCTTGGAAGATGCCATAATTTCACCATAGCAAATTTAAATAGGAGCTGCTGTAGGTAGAAAGATAAAGGATTCCCTAGGTGCCGGCATGTGACGACTGCTAGAACAAAACAACAGAGTTTTGTTAAATAATTACATTTATAATTAGAAACCCAAGTGTACCAAAGGTCAAAATCAAAAACTACAGATGTGATCGACTATTTGCAGAATTTCTGGCACCGCCATTACCTGTAAAATATTTAATTTTCTATGCATACTAGTTACTTTACATTATGAACTTTTTTTTATTTATTTGTCTTGCAGCTTCTACGTTACCCCACATTCCTAGGACAAGACAATGGCGATTTTGTTACTTCAGTACATATCCTATAATATCTCTTATTGTATGACTTATTTTCCCTTGTCCTAAAAGTCTATTAAATTTTGATTTGTGTCACTTCATTGTCAATAAATACAATGCATTACATTTAGACAAGTGTTTTTGTCTGTTTTTTTTTTTTTTGTTATTTTGAAATTAAAATAAGTTTATCTTAAAAACCAAACTTCAGCTTCACATGATCAAATAGGGCTCTAGTTATAAAAAAGGGTTCAAATTTACCTTTGTGGCAATCTTCCAGGTCCACGTGTTTCAATGACAGAAATTAATTCCCACCAGGGAATGTTTAGGTGATTGTCAGATTCCCTGTTTTAGAAATAGAGTCCATACTGTGCAATTGCTGTCTGCCTATTGTAAATATTGTCCGTAAATGTTTTCTCTTTTTGCCTAAACAACAACCTGTGTGCAATAAAAACAGAGAGGTACATGAAAATAAGGGTGAAAAACCTCAAGTACACGACTTTGGTATGCAAGATCCTTTCCCTTAAACCCCCTCTACTTTTCCCATTTAAATCTCTTTCATGAAAACCATAAATAACGACACCTGTGGGTATGGTGAAATTGTCCATACAGCCATTTATGAATTAAATAACTTCTGTACATAACTTACAACATTACAAATACATCCATATAAACATTACCTGGACCATATAAACCACAACTCCTCCCCCTCAGGTGGCAGGTCCTCAGCAGGCCTTAACGCCTTCACCACCATTAACTAAGGATCTGCATTTCCAATTAATATATCAAGTCAGCTCACAGGCGCCACTCCACCACCTTGGGAACTATATTAATCACGCATACCAGTTGTTTTCCAGTAATGCCTAGATTAGTACATCCTTAGCTCTTGTAACATTTTTCATCATCAATATACCCTAGCACCTGCACTTTAATAAATAGGTATGTACATTTCACTATAAAAACTGTAAAAACTTGCCATTGTAAACCTAACCATCCTTATAGTTCTATGGAATGCTCACCTCCCTCATGGCTACATATATTTGTTTTAGAAATTATATTATCATATAAGCATTACTCTTAATAGGCACTATATATAGGGATTTTTCAATGGATGCCAACATCATATGTTAAAATTCTTTATTTTATTGTAAATATTAACCATAAAACATTGCCATTTATCATAATACCATTAAAGTTTTAAAAGACACAATGCATTTACTCTATATGAAAATCACCTACATATACCGCTATTTACATGTTTGATATACTTGATATATCATATATAAAACAATACTACATTGAATCTCAGACTACAATCTGCAAACTGCAGCATTTTATAGCAACCCAAGACAAGATTTTCAACACAAAACAGTACCTCGGTAGATGATAATCATCTTGGTCTTTAAACAGTACTGCTTTAGATGAAGACACGTTTCACAGAACATCATCTACTTCATCAGATCATGGAACTTAGAAGTTTTATGGAAAAAATTACAAACCTAACAAATTGTAAAGGTCCTGGAATATCATTGGCATCCCACAGAAA
Organism: Pyxicephalus adspersus; assembly: GCF_032062135.1. Lineage (NCBI taxonomy): Eukaryota > Metazoa > Chordata > Amphibia > Anura > Pyxicephalidae > Pyxicephalus > Pyxicephalus adspersus. Next base: position 72,624,545 of record NC_092859.1, read on the forward strand.
AGTATCATATGGAAAAGTCTTCCATGTCAAACATCCACCTTGCATATGTCATTAATGTAGTCTAAGGTCAATTTTAAGGGGAAGCCAATTAACCTTACTGCATGTTTTGGGGATGTGGGAGGAAACCCATGCAGACATGAAGAGAACCTGCAAACTCCATGCAGATAGTGTCCTGGCCAAGATTCGAACCTGGGATCTAGGGCTGCAAAGGCAGGAGTGCTACCTCTGAGCCACCATGTTGCCCTTTATAAATAAATTAGTAGGGAGTCTTTGCCACATAATTTAATGTGTGCCAACCTGGAGCACATCTTTGGTGGTTATTATCCTATACTACACAAGAAAAAGTTAAACAAACAGATATTTTTTCATGATTGTAGACCTTTGAAGTGCTTAGCTCAAAAAAAAAATATGATAGCTTTTACCTTCTAGATGTTAAAGCTGTTTGGTATTTTTCTAGCTCTCTTTCTACATAGAGTTTTACCCATGAAAATTATCGGAATGTTATATGCAGAGCTTAGCAAGAATGTTCCTTCTACAAAAAGGTAATACTGAACACCATGTATATGTTCTATTTAAGTAATATTTTTTCTATGCTATTGGCAGTGTTTTATCTTCTATTGATCACTTACTTTTTTGGTTAAATAGTTGTTCATCAATCAGTTGCTCAGACTTTGTTATTTTATAAAAAAAACATTTAAAAACATTACCACTGGTAATATTAGGAAACAATTTCCATCATTAGGTGTTTCTCAATTTATTAAAGGGCAAACATTAAACATGTTTGTTTTCATAAGCATACAGATCTTCATAGAGTTTCCTCCTTAACAACAAACATAACAAGAATTTCCAAAGTAGTAATATAAGCTAACTTCATTATTTCCATAGTTCAGGAGTGAAACCCATTACAACAAATTATTCACATAACAACTTGCATCGATAATCTTCTCTGCCTGATTTTATTTGTGCAGTAAAGTGATAAATGGCTTGACTGGCCCATTCAAAACATCAGAAGTGTAGAAGACAAGTGTATATTTCTATTTCTGTCCTTAGAGACCACTGGGATTTTGAGGATCCTTAGGAGTATAGATGATGACATTGCAGGTATGATGGACTACATGCATTAACACAAATATGTCAGTTTAGGCTTGTACATTAGTATATGTAGTGTTTTTTTTTTCTTTTTTTCAAAAAATCTGTCATCAAAATATTTTCTAAATTACAGTGTCCGTAAAAGAAGAGCCCTTATATTCTGCTCCAGCTTTTGCCCTTGTGCCCTACCTCACCTCCGTTTCAGAACTGAAGTCTGTGAATGAAAAGATCTGTGGAGATGGAAGTGCTAGGATCACATAGGACACATTGGGAATGGAAAGGTGATCATAAAACTGCTTTATTGAGGACACTGGCACTGTTATTTGGATTATCTTTTTGCACTGATAAAGATCTTTTAAACTGACTGGACAAGGGATTGACTAATTTGCTACTAATAAAGTATGCAATTACATTATATGAAAGGGTAAGATTGTGCTTTGCATGTAAACTTCTATAATGTTTAAATACCTTGTGCCTGATTGCTGTTTAGAGCTATGTAGGTCAATTTAAAAATAAAATAAGCTTTAAAAATAGAATAAAATGAAATTACACCTATTTTGTGTTGTGTTCACTCCTAACTGCAATGCACAGACAGCAATGCACACATGTCACAAGTCAAGTTAAAATAACAAAATATAGAATTTTGGGACAGTTCCACGAGAATGAAGGACATAGATATTCTGCCAGTTATTCTGTGGTCTCTGTGGGGCACACACTGTATTATTAATACCATCTTTGGGGGTTCTAGTTGGGGCTCAAATTACACAGTGGGTTAAAATTGCACTGCTTTCTGCTACCAATAGGGGCTGTTTTTCTTTGTTGTCTCCTTGTTGTTACAGCCAATCTGATGAATCTGATGATCCATCAACCAGAGCCTAGACTGTCGAGATTTAAAAAACTTTGTAGTGTCATACGTGTTCATGCAGCTGCACATTTCCTCGAGAGACGACTGAAGGGCGCATTGTGGGCAAAGGCCTTCCATACAGATGATCTGCTGTATATACTTGAAAATAATCCAACTCTAAATGTTATGACCACAGATCTGGGGCAAATGGGGTTGTGGCTGCTAACTTTTCAAAACTCTGGGGAACGCATTTTTTGTTGAGTTAGACCTTACACTTGTTTTTTACAAATTTTTGGGTGGTGAAACCAGAAATTACTCCAGTTGGTTGCTATCACATCCAGTTTTTACGATACAGGGACCCTCCATTTTTGTCAAAAAACATACAGTTTAACATACAATAAAAAAATAATTTGACTGTTTATTTAAATTTCTTTTGTTCATACAAATGATTTATTGTTACTCTATGACATTTTTTTTTACAGAAAAACATTTGAAAATTAATCGGGTAAGCGGTTAAGGTAAAAATTTAGGCTTATAGCTTTTACTGAAGTGTTCAGTGTTAGGACAACCCTGGCAGATGCTCCAACAATAGTCAGCCATCATATGTACATCCATCTACCCTGATACCGTCCTTCCATGACCTTCATATCTTGGTGGAATCTTTCACCTTGCTCATCACTGACTGCACCAAGGTTTTCCGGGAAGTTAGAAAGATGGCTATGCAGAGAATGCACCTTGATTCTCATTTTGCAACCAGGCATTTTGTAGCTCTCCAAGAGTTTCTGGACAATTTCTGTGTAATTATTTGCTCGTGTGTTTCCAAGAAAGTCCTTGACAATGGCTTTGAATGATAACCAAGCATTCTTTTCAACTTCTGTCATTGTCCTGATGAAATGTTCATCTTTGATGAGCTCGTTTGATACAGTTGATATACCATGGTTGTTCACGATACTTAACCATATTGGTCTTAGAGGCCCGTTTCTCAAATTACTTGAGGCCATGTATGCCTCTCCGATAGCGAATATACATACGCCTGGATTTTTGTCCCCCCCATTTGCTCTCAAGAGAGGAACAAGGCAGGGATGCCCTTTACCCCCCCTTTTGTTCAATCTCGCGATGGAACCGCTAATTAGGCATTTAGATAGTACCCCTCTTTTGCATGGCATAGAGGTACATAATGCCGAACTGCGTTCCGCTTTTTTTGCGGATGATATTTTAATTTTCACCTCTAACCCCAGACAAGATAGTCGCATCATCCAGCAGATATTTGACACTTATAAAAATTTTTCTGGGCTTACAATAAATTTTGACAAAAGCGAGATACTGCCCCTGGCCAGATCTTCGACGATGGCAGAAAGATGGAGGGCACATGTGCCATTTAAAGTGGCGGCACACTCTATAGTTTATCTTGGACTACGCATTGGTTGTCTGCAGTCCTCACTATATACGTTGAATTACCCTCCTCTGATAGCCAAAATACAAAAGGAGTTGAGAATGTGGGAAAAATTGCCGTTGTCATTTATCGGCCGATGTCACCTGGTGAAAATGATGTCTTTCTCCAAACTACTTTATCCTATGCAGACATTACCTTTGTTGCTGACCCACGCGGACGTCAATAGGTTAAATAAGGCCTTCACAAAATTTCTTTGGTCCAGTAGGCGCCCAAGGATCTCTTTGTCCAAATTGTATCTACCTAAAACGGCAGGGGGTGTAAGCTTTCCTAATGTTAGACTTTATAACTTGGCTTGTCTGTTACGTGGCAGACTGGCTCAAGGGAACATCCTGCTATTCCAATGTGTGTCTAGAGTCTGCTATGTCGTACCCATGGGACCCTTGTGCTCTGTTACACTGTAAATTTTCAGGGATTCCAGCTCCTTTGCGTCACAATATATTAATCAGAGATACTGTGGTCACATGGAAGGTGGTTAGACAACGTTTTAAGTTACCAGCCCGTCTGTCTCCATATTTGCCCATCTGTGGGAACCCTATGTTTCCACAGGCACAAGAGCATGCAGCTTTCCAATTGTGGAAAAATAACGGTCTACTGTACTTGAAAGATTTCTTCCGTGCGGAGGATCTAACCAAATTATCATTGGCAGAGCTGCAGACTACCTATGATATCCCCCAATGGACGCTTCACCCATTATATTATAATCAGGTCATGTCTTACCTTAAATCATTAGTATTACATTAAGTGGATGTTTTTCGTCCCAATGGCTTTGACAAGTTGTTATCCTTATCACCTCCTAATATTTCAAACATATATGCATTTCTTCTGCCCACGTTTATTAAACCCCTATCAGTCTCTAATGTGAAAATGTGGCAAAAAGACTTCCCGGACCCGGACATAGTGGATATTGTTATAGAAGGATATCAGACAGTTCAGCAGAGCATAGTAAATGAGATTTGGAGGGAATCTCAATTTATGTTGTTACATAGGGCCTATAAGGTGTTCCGGCCCTCCATCTCTACTCCACAATGCATTCACTGGCATCTGCAATGTCCTAAATGTAATTGTGTTAATGCTTCTCTGTCACACCGTTTATGGTCTTGTCCTAACATTACCAACTTTTGGCAGGACATTTCAATGTTAATTTCTAATGTGACCGGTTGTTCAATTTCACAAACACCCTCTTTGTTATTGTTTGGCTCCTGGGAAGGTATAGCTCTGGACAATATACCACGTTCAGTGCGGAAATGGATAGATGTTTGTTTGTTGGCAGCAAGACGTACAATTATGCGTCAATGGATACAACCTCTCCCACCGTCCACGGAACAAGTCCTCTCATCTCTCAAGGCTTTGTTCCATAGAGAAATGCTGGATGCTCAATTACAAGGAGACACCATGATCACCCGCTTTTGGCAGCAATGGTACCGCTTTTTACTCTATGCGTTCACCAGCTCAGAATGCACGTCAATCCTTGAACCATTCAGATACTCTACTTGGTACATCACTAATATTTCTGACTCATAATCCAAAGTTTTATTTATGGACTCTACTGGCTGATTTTTTTTGTTTTATGTTATAAACATATAACATAAAACAGGGTAGGGTAGGGTATCATGTTACCCTACTGGTTTTGCTTGTTTACTTATCTTTGTATATTTGAAAATTTAATAAAAACATTCTGAAAAAAAAAAATGTTGTTAAAAAAACATCTATCAATATGTAATATAGTTCCAGCAAAAAAAAAATCCTTAGAGAACTTTACCCATTCTGCAGCAGGCAATCCCCTGAAACACAATTGACCTATCACTTATTGTTTATGTATGTTTAATAGAAATTTTTAGGTACATTCACACATCTTAGGTAATACCATTTAGATATTTTTGATTCTTTTTCACCAAACAGCAACCTTTCTCGGTGGACTTTAGAATTACATGACATTTGATTGCCCCCACTAACACAACTCCCAGTGATTTATAAATAATCCTTGACCTAATTTACATTTCTTGCTTGATTCGCAAAGAATGAATAAACAAGCACATTCTATCAAATTAATCACCTTGTTAAAATTTTTAACGCTATAATGCTAAAAAACAAACAAAAAAATTTTACATGATAATTGTTAAGGCGATTTCCTATTGATCCCAGATCAATTTTTCCCCCTTTCTGATCACTTCTGTTTACAGCGCTGGAAGAATGTAACACACGCAATTTAATTTGTGGTTAGATCACTCTCAAAACTTTATTGTTTGCACACAGTTTATATAACAGTTCAAAGGCATGATCAGTGCATGATAACATGACTACAGACAGATAGCAGACATGACAAATGTCCTTGTGGTTCTCTTAGAACAGGATATTTTTGTCAAAGTAACAGATTTATGGCCGTAGGGAGGAAAGGAAGAGTTTCAAGGCAAAAAGGGGGGAAGCAGACGCTAGTTTACTGATAAGAAGAGTACAACTAATTTCAACATAATTCAATCATCTACAAAACATAACAAAAGTACAAAAATAATTAACTACAACAATCATCAAAATTTATCAGCTCCTTACATTCCCTCTTTTTATCCTTCAAAAAAGGATAACTACTTGACCTCATACCTCTGTTCCTTTAAATACAAATAGACAGCTTCAGGTTCTTGTGCATATATAATTTGAGGAAGCTGAGTGATTCTCTGTAGTACAGTCATCCTACAGTGAGGTATTTCAGAGGGGTTACAAGGCATATGGTAACATACATCTCCCTGGGTAATATTTATACATTTTTCCGTGGAATCATAGGTTCTACAGTTGTTGCAAACGTTATACGGGTTATGGAGTAAACGTATATCACTTTCAGTAACATCCGTGTCATTGTAGATATTGCTAAAGATTTTAAGCAGTATGCTGACTGGAGTGGAGACAGCAATCAAACAGGACGTTAACATATCTTGAGTATTATGCTTATCAGATAAGCAAAAACTAGAGCTATTATATATTTCTTTTTGCAAGACGTTCCCATATGTTACCAAGTAAGTCAGTCCAATAACTATTCTTAAATCCTCGCCGGTGCATAGACAGGGTAGAGTCATTCCTTAGGCTATGGCTTGATTGGAGACAAATGAAGGGCAAATCTTGAGGGTGATAGTGGCAAGTTGTTGTGACCCAAACAAGGCAGAATATAATCATCAGGGCTTCAAAACTTCAGACAAGCATCCGGGCTGGTAATTGTGGATCAAGAAGTATCATCGTGGCGCTGGATGGACAGTGCCTTTTTCATTCTTGAAGCGTGTATCCAGGTTGGTCCTCCACTGTTCAGCATGGCTGTTCTAGTGATGGCTTGCACGGTGACTGGAGGTCCAAAGGGCGGATCCAAGGATTTGTGCTTGTGCAGAGCTTTGACCAACACTACGTCTCTGGGCTTGAATTGGTTAGTCGCTTGACCTGTAGGGTGAGGAAAATAGAGAGAGATATCTCTGTAGTTGCTGTTCAATTTTTCAATTAACTTAGCTACATATTGATCCCGAATTTGTTAGAAGTCCCCCGGTAGTAAGATATTGGGTTCTTTGGCCCAAGGGGTGGGGAATGGACGACCCATTAAAATTTCAAAGGGTAATAGCCTATTAACTGGATTTGGTGTCATCCTTATTTCTGTTAGCACGGCTGGCAGGTATTGGTCCCACCTATGGAATGTCCCTCCAGTTGCTTTCCTAAGTTTGTCTTTCAGTGTCCTATTAATCCTTTCTACAACTCCAGCACTCTGGGGGTGATATGGGATGTGGACCTTCCATTCTATGTTTATCATTTTTGAAATCCCCTGCATGACTTTAGAAGTGAATGGAGTGCCATTGTCTGAGTTTATTCTCACCGGGCATGCAAATCTGGGGATGATCTCCCTACATAGTATCCTAGCTACTGTCCTTGCATTTTCTTTCCTGACTACAAAAGCTTCTACCCATCTGCTGAATCTGTAATCACTAACATTATCTGACATCCATTGGAAGCCTTTGGCATGTGTGTGAAATCAATTTGTAACTCTTGAAATAGACCTGTGGAGGTAACAAATGTTCCTGTTGTCCTGCTTTCTTTCCTTGCACATTATTTCTAGCACATATTAAACAATAGGAAAGTATGGCTTGTGTGTGTTCCTTTAAATTCTGGGCACAAAATCGCTTGTTTATTTCTTGTGTTGTGGTCTTAATGCTTTTGTGTCCTATACCGTGAATTTGAAAAACAATGAGGGGTACTCCTATTTGGGGCAGCCCTACTATCCCACCTTTTGACCAGATTCCAAAGGAATACTTTTCCCAATGCCCTGTGAAGTGGTGAAGGACTGTAATTGTGTTAGAATTGTGTTGGTTTCGGTGGAAGCTGGGATGGCGAGCAGAAGTGTATCCGGGGGGCTAGTGGTGGGTGTGGTAGACTGAGCAGCGGCTTTGGTGTGAAAATCTGTTAGTCTGTTGCCCCTGGCATCGAAGGAATTGGAAAAAGTGTGTGCTTGACATTTGACAATGGCTATTTGATTGGGGAGTTGAATGGCTTGTAAAAGTTTTGAAATTAATGCGGAGTGCTGAATGGGTTTTCCATTAGCTGTGGTAAAACCTCTTCGCTGCCAAATGGCTCCAAAATTATGTACAACTTCAAAAGCATAGCGGGAGTTAGTGCATATGTGTACAGCTTTCCTTCCATAATTTCACAGACTCTGGTCAATTCTGCGGCTTGGGAAGAGTTAACAGAAAGTGGAGCAGCTTTAAGGACTGTGTCAGGGAGATGTACCACAGCATATCCAGCTAAATAAGTTTTGTCAGAGGGTCGCGAACAAGACCCATCTACAAAAACATTTTCTGCTAGAGGAATGGTTGTTGTGGATAAGTCTGAACGTGGTGTTGATGTGTTATGTATTTCAGTGATACATGAGTGTGACTCCAGTACTTCATCCTCTGGCCCTTTAAGACCTAAGAGGGCATTGAGCACAGAGACAGGACCGCTGTTAGCAGGAGCATATTTTATACTTAATCCTGCAGTGGATGTTAGGATAATTTCATAAGCTTTGTGATACTCACCCTATACACACAGACAAATCTTTCAACCTTCTCTCTTCCTATACATACTATTTATACACAACATCAGCAGATTAAAAATTAAAGAATTTATTGTATATGTATACCTGGTGCCAAATAGAAAGACCTTTTGCATATTTGTGGGCACAGGCATAGCTCACATGCTATGATAACATATGACCTTCATCAGAAAGAAATGTTGCAAGGTACACAATTTAATGGTTTTTACTAGTGTGGATCGAATAGCTCACTATTCGATTGGACTGCTATTCGGTCGAATAGAGCAAAATGATTTGGGTAAAGGAACGTCGAATTCAAACTCCATTAGTCAATAGGGGAAAAATTTGGGTTGTTTTCTGGACTGTGTGGAGCTTCTACAGCCTATATATACATTTAAAAAGACATGTCAAGACTCCTCCAGCTCTGGACAACACTGTACAAGAAAAAAAAAATAAGGAAGGCTTTTTTTTTGTTGCTGGCAAGGCCATTTTATAGGGCGGTCAAGGAAACATGCCGTATTTTTTACAGGCCTCTGAGTAGAGGCAAGGAGGGCCTCGAGGGGGTTCCTCCGGTCCAAAAATTAGCCACCAGGTTTCATCGCTCTGTTACAATCCATACACAGGCTTCAGAGTACAAGCAGAGGTCCCTGAGGGGGGTCTTTCAGTCAAAAAATTAGCCAGTTACACAGCTCTGTTACAAGTTATATAGGCCTTACAGGAGTGGACACCTCATTGTTAACTGGAATCCTGAGCTGGGTGTAGTGCCACTTAGAAGTCTGTAATACAATTTTTGTGTATGGAGTACTGACAGGTAGCAGCAGCAGGAGGAGGAGGCGGTGGGCACTGAGACATAGCGGGGACCGCATTGGTAACTGGCATCTAGAACTGGGTGTAGTGCATCATCAATGCCACCTAGATGTCTGTAATACAATTTTTAAGAATGGGGTACTGACAGGTGGCAGCAGCAAAAGCAGGAGGAGGAGGCAGTGGGCCCTGAGACTGATCGTGGACAGCACTGGTAATTGGCATCTAGACCCGGGTACTGGGCAGGCGGCAGAAGTAACAGCATGAGGAGGAGGTGGTAGGCCCTGAGACAGAGTGTGGACCGCATTGTTTACTGGCATCTAGAGCTGGGTACCTGGCAGGCAACAGCAGGAAAAGGCGGTGGACCCTGGGATGGAGCAAGGACAGCATTAGAGGTTTAGGCCATCACCTTTATGCACAGTGTAGAAGCTGTAGCTATTGGAGACATGAATGGATGAGCAAGATTCCCACTGTCCCTACAGTGGCGGTGGGCCCTGAGAAGGAGTGTGGATGGCATTGTTACTTCTCCTGCTCTTACTGCACCCGCCTGCCCACTACCCAGCTCTAGGTGACAGTTAACAATGCCATCAACACTTCTCAGGGCCCACTGCCTCCTCCTCCTCCTGCTTTAACTGATGCTGCCGGCTGCCCATTACCCAACTCTAAATGCCAGTTACTAATGCCGCCCACACTTTGTCTCAGAGCCCACCACCTCTTCCTCCTGCTGTTACTGCTGCTGCTTGCCCAGTACCCAGCTGTAGATGCCAGTTAACAACGCTGTACATGCCGCATTTTACAAATTTACAGCTAGCAGATAGGAAAAGGCAGTCCCCTACACAGCAATGTCCCCAGTAGCTACAGCTTCTACACTGTCCATATAGGTGATGGCCTCAACTACTAATGCCGTCCTTGCCCTGTCTCAGGGCCCACCGCTTCCTCCTCCCAGTACCCAGCTCAAGATGCCAGTTAAGAATGCTATCCACACTTCTCAGGGCCCACCGCCTCCTCCTCCTGCTGTAACTGATACTGCCGCCTGCCCAGTACCCAACTCTAGATGCAAGATACTTATGCTGTCCTCACTTGGTCTCAGAGCCCGCCGCCTCATTCTCCTGCTGTTACTGCTGCCGCCTGCCCAGTACCCAGTACCCAGCTGTAGATGCCAGTTAACAACGCTGTCCATGCCGCATTTTGCAAATTTACAGCTAGCAGACAGGAAAAGGCAGTCCCCTACACAGCAATGTCTCCAGTGGCTACAGCTTCTACACTGTCCATATAGGCGATGGCCTCAACCAGTAATGCCGTCCTTGCTCCATTTCAGGACCTACCGCCTCCTCCTCCCAGTACCCATCTCTAGATGCCAGTTCACAATGCCATCCACACTTCTAAGGGCCCACCGCCTACTCTTTCTGCTATTACTGCTGCTGCCTGCCTACTGCCCACTACCCAGCTCTAGATGCCAGACTAGACTCAAGCTCAATAAGGTTTTCTTTCCCCGCTGATTCCCCCAACCCCGTTCCCTTTTCATGTGCTTTCACTAGATAGCAGGCCCTAAGACAGAGTGTGGAAGGCATTAGTAACTGGCATCTAGAGCTGGGTGTAGCGCATCTTTAGTGACACCCCGAAGTGTGTAATGCAAGTGTGTAATCTGAAATTTGTGATTGAATGTAGAAGGCCTTGTCTTCTGCTTCATCCATCAGTACCACGCTTTATCCGACTGAATTTCTGTGTATGTTACCCCGAAACTGGGAAGTGGGACAGCACGTAAGCCAGTTACCAATGCTGTCCACGATCCGTCTCAGGGCCCACCGCTCTGGATGCCAGTTACCAATGCTGTCCACGATCCGTCTCAGGGCCCACCGCCTCCTCCTCCTGCTGTTGCCATCTGTGAGCACTCTACTCCTAAATATGGCATTACAGCCATCTAGGTGGCATTGATGATGCCCTACACCCAGCTCTAGATGCCAGTTACCAATGCGGTCCCCACTCTGTCTCAGTGCCCACCGCCTCCTCCTCCTGCTACTGCCACCTGTCACTTGTAACTTATAACAGAGCTGTGTAGCTGGCTAATTTTTTGACCGAAAGTCCCCCGTCAGGAACCTCTGCCTGTACTCTGAAGCCTGTGTATGGCTTGTAACAGAGCGGTGAAACCTGGTGGCTATTTTTTGGACCAGAGGAACCCCCTCATGTCCCTCTCTGCCTCTACTCTGAGACCCGTATAAAATCTGGCATGTTCCCTTGACCGCCCTATAAAATGGCCTTGCCAGCAACAGAAAAAAGACATCCTTAATTTTTTTTACTTGTACAGTGTTGTGCAGAGCTGGGGGAGTCTTGACATGTCTTTTTAAACGTATTTATAGACTGTAGAAGCTCTACACACTGCCGAAAAACAACCCAAATTTTTCCCCTTTTGACTTTAATAGAGTTCGAATTTGACGTTCGTACACCCGAATAATTATGCATTATTCGACCGAATAGCGGTCGAATCGAATAGTGAGCTATTCGACCAACACTAGTCTACACATAGAGCCTGTCCTAATAAAGCACTCCAAGGCTGGGAGTGATAAACTTTCATCAGTGAACCTGGAATGGATCTGCTCCAGGATTCAAAACATTTGCTAGCTTCACTGATAAAAGTTTATCCTCTCCAGCTATAGAGAGCTTAATTAAATCAGTCTTATATTGTTCCTGTAGAAAATCTGCTCCTTTAATGAAAATGTATTTATTCACATATTGTCCCTGTGGTTCCTCATACAAGAATCCATGCATGGCACACATAAAAGATATAAAGCTTTCATTGAGGCCTCTCAGCGGCATAACCATTAGGTGGATTCCAGGATTTACATTATGACCCAAACATATTGGGAGATTACCATACCTCTGAGTCACAGAGGGAGTGTGTGTGTAGATTTGTTGCTAAAATTTATCAAGCACTATACCATGTCCCAAGAGACCAGTACCAGGCTCCCCCCCCCCATGGTGACTTTTAGCAACCACATAGGGGGGACTTCACCTGGACAGAGAACAGCTAGAGATTTACCCACCATGTGCTGACATGCAGTAGTCAGAAAACAGTAAAAAAATAAGAACAAAATGTAGAAACAATTTTGAATTTAT
>NC_092859.1:72636991-72637947 GCF_032062135.1 Pyxicephalus adspersus
CAAACTACACTACAGTCAGATTTTATCAAAATATTATTAAATAAAGCTAATGGTAACCCCAACAAGATTCCCCTTATTCTGTGTTCTTCTAAAGATTTGTGGTTAGTCATAGAGGAAAACTGCTTAAAGAGAGGCCCGGAGCAGGGAAAATTCTGCGGAGGGCAGCATGACAGGCGTGCTCGGACAGACACGAGGAAAGGGGGGAGGAAGGTTAGGGTCAATTGCAGGGCAAGAGAGGGGAGAGGAGTGAAGGTTTGGTCGGAAGTAGAGGGGGAGGAGTGAGGAGAAGATAAAAGGGGGAGGTGAACGGCAGTGAGGCACATTTTTTGAGGAGAAGAAGTTGCCCACCCTCCCGCCCTTGTTATAAAGGGGAGTGGAGGCGGTTGAGGTTTGGTGGAAGGTAAGAGTGCTGGATTAAGTTTGGTTAAAGGGGGCACCCTTGGTGGTGGTGAAACCCTTTTAAGTGGTAAAAGGTGGAGGCCCCTAAAGTGGTAATGGGCTGCTTAGGGGCCAGAATGGTATGGTGATTTGGTGAATATGGTGATGTGATGGTGGTGGCGGACATTACCTTTCGGACCTGCAACCTAGTTGGTGGTTGGATATAAAAGAATTGGTTATCTGGGAATCGGTTGTGAAGGTATAAATATAAATGGTTAACTTATCATTTGTAAGGGTAGTTATTTAAAAGGGTTAATTTGATAAAGGTTAGTTAAAGTTATTTGAAGTTATTTATTGGGGTTATTATTATTATTTGGTTTATTGTCTGTTGTTTTATTTGTTGTTAATGTTATGTGTTAAATTATTATATTTATGAATAATCTAATAGGTTATAAGTATTGTTAATAAATTGTTATTTGTTAATAAACGGCTGCTTGCCAGCCATTTAAATGCAGATGTTGTAGTGTGCTTAATTTATAGGTTAAGAAGGGGAGGAGGGAGGCCGAGAATGGGCTGGC
>NC_092859.1:72639818-72644307 GCF_032062135.1 Pyxicephalus adspersus
TTTTTTTTTTATATACTCATTTTAGCTAGTTATAGTTTGTGCATTTAGAAGCTCTCCATAGCTGGAGAAGATACACTTTCATTGTTGAACCTGGGTGAATGAGTAAACCTGAAATGGATCTGGTCCAGGATTGAAAACATTTGCTTGCAGAAAATTCCATTCCAGGTTTGCTGGATCACCCAGGTTCATTGATGAAAGTGTAACTTCTCCAGCCTCAGACAGCTTTAATAAACCAGGCCTATTGGACCTATTGAACACCATATAGTATGGAGTCTGTTCTTCTTGTGTTTGCTTTAGTTTCCTCCAGGTACTCGATTTTCCTCCCTCATACCAAAACCAGCAGGTTAATAGGCTTTTCCCTCAAAATGAACTTGGACTGTATTAAAAACATATGATTATGGTAGACACTTTAGATTGTGAGCCCCTTCAAGGGACAGGTAGTGACATCACTATGGACTTTGTAAAGCGATGCGTAATATGTTGGCACTATATAAAAGTTCATATTAGTGTTATGATAGACGCTTCTGTATCAAATTGTGTACACTTATATTTATAAATTTTTAACATTAAATGACGTTTTGCTAATGCAAGTATGATCTTTGTTGACCAAATTGTTTTGTTTTTTTTTTTTGTTTTTTTTAAGCTTGTGCCAGTGGTTATTCTTTTCGTGTTAGAAGAAACACATCTGAGGTAAGTAAAAAAAAATTTCTTCAGGGATGAGGTTTGCGTTTCCCATGACGTTTGGTTGAAAGAATTGACGGTAGCCTCCACAAACAATGATAACCAAGACCCTTTTTTTTTTATAAAACTGTGGGCTTGCAGAAACCAGTGTGTAATGTAGTTTTGGCATTGGAACATATTCCTGACTGCGGTGCCTGGCTTCTTATGCCTTTTTGTTCAACAATTGTTTGCCTATTTGATCTGCAAACAGCCAGAAGTTGATGGCACCTCCCAGTGTTAATTGAAGGACAGAAGATTCCATCTCTATTCTGTATAATGTCTAAAAACAGTCTCCAAAAATATGAGCTAGCAAGAACCTCTAATAGGAAAAAACAAATTAAAAAAAGATCTGCCAACATTTGAGAGAGACATCCTACTATCTTGAGACAATAGGCGTAAATTACTAACCTACCTAATGTGCAAAGGGATGGCCCTTTTCATATGCATACCATTCAGACTACCTAGATGTGAAAGCTAAACCCACACCTGGATTAAAGAATAAACCCTACAAGGTGTGTGTTTGTTTGTGGGGGGAAGGGGGGCAGTATTAATACTTCTTCCTGTGTTCCCACTAGTGTTATTTCCTCCTGCTTTCCGTTCTAGTGGCATGACATAACAATGGGAACACAGACACCAATAAACCTCTTTTTACCCTTCCATTCTTTATCCACAAATAAATTCTACCTTTTTTTGGTTGACTTAATTGCAGAATGTAACATGTAATAAAGTATCAATAAAATAAAAGCATTGGATAAAATTTTGTTATATGAAAATGTTTATTTAGTTTCATATTTCATTTCAAGCATTGAGGGTGCTTTTGGGCCAATTAAAGATTTATTAAATATCTCTAATGTATTTTGTGGCCTTGCTGATACTGCACGTGGTTAAGCTATTGGACTTACCCATGCTGTAGGTGGTGTTGTTGATGGCCTTGCTTATACTGCAGGTGTTTTAGCTGGTGGTTTTACCTATGCTGTAGGTGGTGTTGTTGATGGCCTTGCTTATACTGCAAGTGGTTTAGCTAAGGGTGTTGTCAATACTGCAATTGGTTTAGCTGTTGGTGCCCTCAATGCTGCAGGTGGATTAGCTGGTGGTTTTGACAATACTGCAACTAGTTTAGCTGGTGGGGCTTTCAATGCTGCAGGTGGTTTAGCTGGTGGATCAGGCTCTGGATATCACAGCAAAAGAGGTTTCTATTATCCCCAATAATCACAGGTATTGCTGCCTTAACATTGTGCATTATAAGTATAACATAACTGTTTAGGTAGTTCTGTATAAATATATTTAATATTTGAGGATTTTGAATGTAAGAGGTACAATCTAAAATACTTTTTAGGCCACATTTTAGGTCACATACTCACCATTCAGCTCCTTTCCCCTTGTGCTTTCTCCCCTGTCCTCTAATACTAGCAATTACTGACTTTCAAACTGACATCCTTTATTTGCTTTGTACTCAGCAGGATGACGTTTGCATATAGATGTGTTTTTTTATATAGATTACTGTTTCATTTACAGGTTGATCACCACACCACTTAGAGAAACCTTAGTGTGTATTTTTGTATTATTAATCATTATTATTTTCTCACACCAAAAAGGGGTTCTGAGTTCCCTTGTAAATCTTGTGTATCTAAACACTTTATGTCCTAAAATGACAAAGACTATCAGACAGATTTTACAAAACTGCCTTATCCACAAGAGTGGTATTTTTGCAAACTAGAGATTAAAAAAAAGTTAGTGAGTCAGCAGGGGTCTTTTTTTCACTTGGAACATGTTCCCTCAGCCACTGACCCCACTGCTCCTCAGTTGAAAATAATATGATGACAATTTGCTATTAACAGTTTTTAAGTATACCTAAACTTTGATTTGCCAAAGAGAAATAGGACTGGTTTCCACGTGTCATTCTTTCTGAACACTTGCAGCTGCCCACTGTATAGGAGTATCTGGCATCTGTATTGTCCCTGATAGACATCAGTCAATGGGAACTCTGATGACACCATGGGCAGTATTTCCAGTGGCAAATGGGAAAGTTTGCTGTGAACCAAAAGTAGTGGTAAACCGAATGTTATCCCTACTTTTGACATCCCCCAGAAATGTGTTTTTTGTGGATTTCCAATTAACTTGAAAGCCTGTGCTGTATTTTTTTTAAATTTCCCTAAACATATTTTATGCGCATCTCACGCAGATAAATTTCTCTGTCACCCTTCACTAGTGCCTAAAATACTATAATGAGGTACAGCCTTTTCAGCCTAGGGTAGAACTACAAAATATGTCCCCCTTTCCTTCACGATGTAGGAGGAAGAGTTTTGTCATCTAAAAAGAAAGATGGGAGCAATGTCAATAGGATCAGCATAAGTAGAGAGTGCAGGAAGTTCTTAGAATATAACATTTGTGGAAGAATCACCAGGTATTTTTTTTTTTTTTGGACCGATCAAGCTAATATAAAAATACATATCATGCAACATTTACCAGATTAAAAGGAAATAAATAAATAAGATATATTAGGATAAATAATTTAATGGTTAAGGTTTACCTACACTTTAATCTCTCACACTGTTCACATGTTCTCTGGCTACAGTGTCAGAATCTTGGGGGTGATTCACATTATTGTATTGAATTGAATATAGGAAAAATGAGCATCAGGAAGACAAGAGTAAATGGATCTCTGTGTATTAATAAAAATGTCTGTGCTGATGTACAGTGTGTAATAAAAGCAAGACAAAATAATACCAATCGTTTACATTAAATGACTATTTTAAATGTATATCTAATCATAATACACAAGGCTAGGGTGTCCATTTATTAGGGTGAATCTGGCAATCGGCATATATTTTTTTGGTTCAAGCCATTGAATCAATAAAACCAAATAAACCTGGAAGACTTTTCACCAGTGAATGTCTGCTGAATATCATTCATTGCATTAGTGTGATCATTGCACTGCAGTGTGGTGTGATCAATGCACCACAATGAGCATACAACATTTTCAAAAGTGGAGAGGATTGCAATCCATTACACATATTGCAATGCAGGTATGGTGAAAAAAGTGCATTGAGTGCAATTTTGTATAACTGTCACCACAATGCATCAAACAGTGCAAATGTTCCCTAATACAGTCAATTTTGCCTGGCAGACTGTAGGTATTTCTCCCACTCATATGAGTTTTAATTTACTTTATTTTACTACCTATTTTATACCTCATTTTATTTATTTATTTTGACTTGAAATTTCATGACTCTTTATTACTATATACTATAATAAACTGTAGGTAAACTATAGGTATACTATAACACTTTCTGTAGCATGCCCTCAGCTAAATCTGAAGTAAATATGTGATTTATATGCTTTATTATTTACTGTGCTTTTATAACACTCTTTGTTGTGTAACATCATAGCCAATATGTAACATATAAAAAGTAGTGATAAGGTGTGGTCTTCTGGAGGTTCCCACAGTAGCACTTGTTAAAGATGAATATTAGCAGTCCTGCATGGGCAATGCTTCAATATTTCAAAGTCAGGCCAGAGCCTTCCTCAAATTTATGACCCATCACTATAATCTGATTAAGCAAGAGAACGTGCATATGTTTGCCGCGCGAGAATACACTCCACACGACAAGGCATGTTACTGCTAGCTGGGGCCGAGTGCCGGCTTCCAGCATTGATAAATGAGCAGTGGGGTCCAGAATTCGCCAGTTAAGGCAATTAACTTTCAACTGTGCAATTCAGGAGGATCTGGTAAGCTCTGTCAATGGTGATGTCATTGAAATCAATTAGC
>NC_092859.1:72646394-72650804 GCF_032062135.1 Pyxicephalus adspersus
ATAATTATAAATCATAATTATAAAAAATAATGAAATAGACCACAACAATGTAATTCATAAAAAAATATATATATATTTTATCAAAAAATTTTTCACTGGAATTTTCCAAACAAGGGTGCAATATAATTGATAAATAATATAAATTAAATGCAGATTTTAGAAAAAAATTTTCTAAAAATTTTAAAGCAGAGTGCTGTACACAGTCAGGACAGTAGAACCTGGTTTCTTTGCGTTTCTTCCTTCCTCTGTCATCGGTCTTTGAGCAGCAAACCACGCACATCCTTGTAGGTTCTGCCTTTTTCTGGCTTGTTCTGGGTTGACAACGGTAGCTAGACATCCAGGTCTATTTATAGGCCACTGATGGTGTGTGGTGGTTCTTGACTGTGCATTCGGAAACTTGCAAAATGAAGTCTGAATGATTCACAGGCCTCTGACTATTAAATTTTGTACAGAATGTAGGCATTCCATAGTCACTGCTCAACTAGATGCCTGAAAATCTTTTTGTAGTACTTCCTTTGCTGTTTCCTCATCGCTGGGTCATGGCTTGGTCAGCTTTGTCAACACCTCCCATGGTGTTGTTGTAGTTAATCACCACCTGTGGCTTCATCACTTCTTTCCCACGTTTTGTGTGTACCAGAATGGTGGAGGCATCATGGACAGTACTCATCAGGCACATATCTTTCTTGTCACGCCATCTCAGGGCCATTATTTTGCCTTTCTGCCAGGCAACAATTTCTCTTGTCTTCAGCTTCCCTTTTGCAAACAGTGATGGCAGGTTGTGCCAGTTAGCCCTAACAGTTCCATTGGCATCTGTTCTGTGTTGCAGAAGGAACTCATAAAGCTCAGGAGAGGTGTACTGTGTCCCTTTTCCAGTGTACAGTACCGTATTCCAGATGAGGATTCGCACAGCATATACGTTTTCTCGCCAAATCGTGCACTCTTTGTTGCAATGTACTGCACCCAGCCGAGCCTCCCCTTCCCTTGTAAGCCATCTCTGCTGACATCTCTTTCTGGCACATAGGTTTGCTTGAAATTTTGTAGAATCATCTGAGACACTTCCCAAATTTTCTTCAGTTTCGGTGCAGGATGGGTAGTCCCATCCAATTCTTCATTGTTTACGAAGGGGAAAGTGGTATTCTGGCATGACTGTGCCAAAGAATTGAGTGGCAATCATTTGATTCTTGGATCAGTACCACTTCTGCATAGGTTTGCCCACAACTCCCTGCAGGATCACCAAGCCCAAAAATAGCCAAATGTCATACTTGGTCACAGGTTCCTACTTTCTGCTTCTTGCAAATCTCAGGTGTGGAGCACCTTGTTGTTGTCCAACTTACCTGCATAAAACAAAATAAAAAAGGTATTTTAGGATATGTTCCTTTATAGTGTGAAGGTTGCAAGTAATATGTTAGCAAACACAGAGCAGCGTACATGCTGGCTTAAAAAAAATTTAAAAAGTTAGCAAACACGTTTGCATGAAAAAAATTTAGCAAAAAATTTCAAAAAGTTAGCCAACACAAGAGAGGCTTACCTGTTTGTCTCTACAACAATTTTTTCGATAACTTCCATCAGTCAAAAACAATTTAAGGTATGCCTGGGGGTCGTCGCATTCAGCCTCAATTTTCATCCCAGGCGCGCCAGTAAATGGAAATCTTGGCGGTGCTGTCTGGTGCGCATCAAGGTCAACCGAGCACCATGTGCGCACAGCACTGACCTCAGGTTCAGAATCGTCGCTCAGTTCACTTTCGCTGTCTGATGACAAATCTCCTGGTGAATCACGGTCACAGAGGAGGATATAACAGAATAACCAGACAGCTCAAACAATGTTAATATAAACAACACAATTGTTCAAAATGTCGGGGCTCACCCTTCTCTGAAAATCCCCTTAAAGGTAGGCCCAGAGCGGACATACAAAAAACAACATAGGTGCAGGGGCTACATGACTTGGTGCTAAAGGAATCCAGACAGGAAGGGGTAGTGAAAGGAGAGGGGTGGTGAATAATGGCAGGCTAATTCGTAAGGGTGGAGTTTTATCAGAAGGATTTTAAGAGGGTCTGGGCAGGAAAGGGGAGGGCAGTGTGCCTAGCTGTAGTGAATCTCCAGCCTGCTAACCCTGTGGGGGAGGGTTAATAACACCAAATATATTTCATCTTCACAATTAAGGGTATGTTAAAAATAGTGTAGGGAAATGTCCAGACCTCCACAGCCCACACAGCCAATTTACATTTCTTGCTTGATTCACACAGAATGAATAAACAAGCACTCTATCTAATTAGTCACCTTGCATAATATTAAAAAATATGTTTTTTCCTAATAAGCTCCATGTCAGCACATGACAGGTTAATCCATTTTCCAAAAGGATCAATCTGTTGGACTAATGTGGTATGGTGTTTTGTTGGTTTGTGTCTTCCCGGATCTGAAACCTTCTTGAGTGGTTCTGAGTTTAAGTAGCTGGAAAATTGTTTGAAGTTGTTTGTTGTAACTAGGTTGTATGTCAAATATATACCTATTTATGTTAAAATATGTTTTTATTAAAATTTTGTTAATAAAACATCCATCCTTAGCCAATTTGTTCCAGATCACTGCTATGTGTTATTTTAGGGGTCCTGAGGAGAGGGGGATAGTGGGGTGGCTGGGGAGGTATTAGAGGAAACGATTACATAGGAGCTACCCAAGTCATATGGTTCCTTATAGACAAACTATGCAAAAAACATTCACAAAAATATAAACACAGGCTATATGTCAAAGGTACTAGTGCTACCACTATTTCATTCAGCCCCTCATTAATTTTTCTGATTATGGGGAATCCTTTTTTCCCCTAGGTTCAGTTGACCCAGTTTTCTGTAGTCTGTTGTCCTCCTACCTCTTTTTGGCATAGCAATGTGAGAGGCAACAAGCTTTGGTATCAAGATCTGAACTTACCTCTGACGGCGGTCTTTTGCCCCGGACTTTTGGAGAGCCCTTCAATTAATACATTTTCTATGCTCTTTACCACCAGTCTTGGAGTTCTCTGGGTCTTTATCGGAGCCCCCTGCAATGGGAATGGGGTTGAACCTGAGGCATTTTTCATGATTTTCTAGCTGCTCAATGCTTTTCTGCCTGATGTTATTCCCCCTTATATATGAAGGTAATTGTTGGTGTTGGGGTTCACCTTTAAACTAGCACTGAGGGACAAGATACTCATATTGTCACATAATCTGTGTGTCTATCTGTAGCTGGGGTTTAAGATAGTTGCAAGGTGGTACAGAATACTGGAGCTTATCCACAGGATGTATCCAGAAGTATTTGAGCAGTGCTGGAAGTGCCATAGAAGTGATGGCAATATATTTCAGATGTTCTGGTCATGCCTTGACTTTATGGAGATTGGTTGCAGGGATTGCTTGGAGGGTCATAGACTTTAGGATTCCCATGAATTCTACCTTATTATTTGCTTCTTCAAAATCGTACAAAAGATCTGCTTTAGAACACTTTGTTATAGCTGCCACATTGTGTATTTCTTTAATCTGGAGCCCCTTGTGCATCTTTAGTTATGCCAAGTCAGTGGGCCTTTATTAATAAAGCTCTTCAAGGCTGAACATAATACACTTACAAGAGTGAAACTGGTTAATCCAGCAAATCTGGAATGCATTTCTTCAAAGTCATTTGCTAGCAAATGTTTTGAATCCTGGACCAGATACAATTCAGGTTTGCTAGATCACTCAAATTCACTGTTGAAAGTGTATCCTCTCCAGCCTGGGAGAGTTTTATTAAATCTGACCAAATGAAACTATGTATATGGTGGCCCTAACTTTCAGCATACAAGATACAAACACTTAAAACTTGGTTTACATGGAAACATTTTTAAGATTTACCAGAATATAACACTTAAGCTTCAAAAGTTTGTGTTCCCCACTCAGGTAGAAGGCTGGTAGGTTAGGCTATCGCAGACTCATTTTTACAAATAGTGTTGGCAGATTTTTTCAATAAGCCTGTTTGCTGTGTTCTTTTGAAGGCATGTTATACCCTCGAGCTTTCCCTGTTTCCCCCTCTTTTGGACATTTTTTCCTATGCTTAAATAAAAAAATGTTATAAAAGGCAAAAATAGAAGCACAGATCTGTAAATAGATATGTAAATAAAATCACATGTACTGAGTAATCAAATTTATAGGTTGTAAAAATGAAAATACGTAAAAATGTAAAATACAAAATGTGTCTCCATTAAAAATGAAATTGTAGCACTTCCTCCCTCACGAGGGGCTGGATATTTCCGGGTCTCCTGACTATGCCACTTACTCTGGTCTGGCTCAATACACCGATAGAATGAGTTCAAACAAAAAGGGGTTTATTTAGGAGGTGAACATATAATAAAGAATAGAAAAAAAAACTTGCGCTCATGAGTCAAACAGTTCTCATTGGAAAGAGCAAGGGGGGGGG
>NC_092859.1:72652587-72655547 GCF_032062135.1 Pyxicephalus adspersus
TTTTTATTTTTTTTTCCCGAATTTTTGCAGTCGAATCCCGTGTTTGTCGGGTCTATCCGAATTCAAACAGCCATATTCGGGGGGTCGAATATAAGGACAACCCGAGTTTGAACACCAACACTATTCCCAACAATGCAATGAGTCAATGTAAGGGTAAAGGCAAAAAAGAAAAAAAAAAGAATCAAAGCCACCAGATGGCAAACATCTAACAGGATTGAGTTCCAAGGCAGGAATAGGTTATGTCTGACAATCCAGTTCCTATAAACCAGCAGGAATTTGTTGAATGCTGAATACTGCTGTTAACTGTTGAGAAGAAAAGATTCTTCATACAACTGGCAGTAGTTATCTGAAGGTCCACAGCCACCTGTTCCACTTTGAAGGGTTGTTCAGTCTCACAGCAGATGCACCAGTCCCATTGCTTCTGCCACCTGAATCAATAGCTTCCATCTTAATCAATGTGCCCAGGCTGGGCTGGTTCTCCACTGGAGAGTCTCTCCCCTCTCTCTTTTCTCCCTAAGAAACTTCCTGTCCCCTCCACAAAACGTTACCCCAACCCCCTCTCCCCATGCAACAGGTTCCTCCTCCTATTTGTTTCCTCCCTATGCTGCCATCCAGCAGTGGTTTAGGAACAGTGTCTTCATACAATATAATGACATTGCTAACAGCATTAACCTTAAAGTCTTTAAAGGACATAAACACATATGCTCCCTTACAGGGGCTACAAAATGAAGCTTACCAAATATATTTCACCTTCACAATTTAGGGTAGGTTAAAAATAGTGCAGGAAAATGTCCAGACCACCACAGCCCACATAGCCAATTTACATTTCTTGCTTGATTCACACAGAATGAATAAACAAGCACAATCTATCAAATTTGTCACCTTGCAAAATATTAAAATATATATATCCTTTCCTAATAAGCTCCATTACAGCCTATGACAGGTTTATCCATTTCCACTCCCACTCTCAGGACCTAACTAGATAAATTCCACCAAATAGTTTTATTGTAGGCAGCGGAGATGATTCAAGTTTAGATGCAGGAAGAAGGCAGTATGTAATTTGTGATATATTTCCAGCTCCCCAAAAAATTGTTTAGAGAACTCTCCCAATCTTGCAGTAGCCAATCAACTGAAACACAATCAACCTTTCACCTATTGTTCATGTATAGTCTGAAGTCTGAAATGGAAAAGGATCTGGGGGTTCTGGTAGAAGATAGAGCTAATTACAGCATGCAATGCCAAGCTACAATACCTAAAGCTAGTAGAGTACTTTCTTGTATTAAAAGAGGAATAGACTGCAGAGAGATGGAAACATAATCCTGCCCCTGTACAAAGCATTGGTCAGACCACATCTGGAATATTCAGTCCAGTTTTGGGCACTAGTTCACAAAAAGGACATTGTGGAATTGGAGAGAGTGCAGAGAAGGGCAACTAAACTAAAAAAAGGAATGGAGGAGCTCAGCTATGAGGAGAGATTAGCTGAACTGAATCTATTCTCCCATGAGAAGAGATGTTTAAGGGGGGATATGATCACCCTGTATAAATATATAAATGGTCCATATAGCGAACTCTTTTCCCCCATTATTCACTTTGAGATCATTACAAAGAACAAGAAGGCACTCTTTGCGTCTGGAGGAAAAGAAGTTTAAGCTCCGGATAAGGAAGGGATTCTTCACTGTAAGGTCTGTGAAAATGTGGAATCGGCTCCCTCAGGAAGTAGTTTCACCAACTATTATAGATTGCTTTTAGAAAAAGCTGGATGTTTTTCTAGAAGCACAGAATAAAACTGGTTATTAGGCTTTGAAGTAAAAATAACAGACTGTTGATCCAGGGAACATCCAATTGCACCATGGAATCAAGAAGGAATTTTTTTCCCCTGTTAAAGCAAATTGTACCAGGGTTTTTTTTTGCCTTCCTCTGGACCAACTATGTCTTTTTTAGGGTTTTATATCTGGGATATGTTATTTCCCTAGTGGTTGAAATTGATGTCTTTTTTCAACCAAACCTACTATGTAACTATGTAACCGGGAGTTTGGAGTTGATAACTATATGGATATTGTTGTTATGGTTATGTATTAATTAAAAGGGGGATTTTAGGTTGTTGGTTAATTAGGTTAAATTCGATGTAAAATGTTGGTGTTATATAATACGGTTTAGTAATAATTATAATAATATTGGAGTGTCATGTTATGGTAATGTATGCTTGCATATCAAAGTGTTAAATTTATTTGTAATTTATTTATTATTGGATATTTGTTTGTTTACTACTTGAATGGTTAATTCATTTAATGGTGGTTACATAAACAGCTGCTTGCCAGCAAATTTAAATCCAAGATTGGTGTTTGGGTATTTAATGGTGGGGGAGTGGGGTTGGTAAACAGGTGGGGGGCTGGAAGGAGGCAGAGGTTCTGATGGTGGTGGTAAAGGATGGGCTAGAAGGTGTAAGCTACCCTGGTCATGTGAAAAGGGATGGCCCTTTTCATATGCATAACATTCAGACTACCTAGATGAGAAAGCTAAACCCACACCTGGATTAAAGTATAAACCTTACAAGGTGTGTGTTTGTTTGTAGGGGAAGGGGGTCAGTATTAATACTTATCTCTGTGTTCCCATTAGAGATATTTCCCCCTACTTCCTGTTCTGGTGGCATGACCTAATGGGAACACATACAGCAAATTACCTCTAACAGAGGATTTTACCCTTCCATTCTTTATCCACAAATAAATTCTACTTTTATTTTTTTTTACTTTATTACAGAATGTAACACGATAACATAATAAAGTACCAATAAAACTAAAGCACTGGATACATTTTTTATATGACAATTTTAATTTACTTTCATATTTCTTTTTTTTTTTTTTTTTTGGGCAGAAGTGTTAAGAGTGCTTATGAGCATAACTCTAAATCTGGTGGCGGATTATTTGGAGGACTTGCCAGTTCTTTAGGTGGTATAGTTGGTG
>NC_092859.1:72657064-72658148 GCF_032062135.1 Pyxicephalus adspersus
AAACAAACTTCTTTTTCTGTAATATTTTATTTCCCCCTAAAAGTCTTGTATATCCAAACATTTTTTCATTGCACTGCACTGTGGTATGACCAATGCACCACAATGAGCATACAACATTTTCGTAAGTAGAGAGGACTGCAATCCATTACACATATAGCAGGTATGGTGGAAATGTGCATCGGGGTGCCATTTAGTATAACTGTCACCACAAACGAAGGCAGAGTGCACATTTTCCTTAATACAGCCAATACTGCCAGCAATTTATATATTTCTCTTATTCATATGAATTTTTATTTACTTTATTTTACCTCCTCTTTTGAACTTTGTTTTATTTATTTATTTTGACCTGAAATTCCATGTCTCTTTCTTACCATATACTATAATAAACTGTTCGATTTATACTACTATAACATTTTCCATAGCATGTCCCCAGCTAAACCTGAGGGTAAATATGTATTTCATATGCTTTTCTATTTGCTGTGCTTTATAACACCTCTTCATTGTATAACATCATAGCCAATATGTAACATATAAAAAAGCAGTGATAAGGTGTGGTCCTCTAGAAGTTCCCGCAGTAGCACTTGTTAAAGAGGAATATTAGCATCCTGCATAGGCAATGCCTCAACATTTCCAAGTCATACCAGAGCTTTCCTCAAAGTCATGACACATCACTACAATAGGTTGACTTCTTGGAAAAGGCCATCATTTCACCATCATCAATAGGAGCTGCTGTAGGTAGAAATTTAAAGGAACCTGTAGGATCACTTTATAATTGGACATCCAAGTGTGCCAATGGTCAAAATCATAAAGTACTGATGTGATGGACTACTTGCACTATTTCTGGCACTGCTCTTTTATTCTTACCATACTGTAATGTGTGATTTTCATTAACTGTAAAATGTATTTCTTACACATACTAGTTACTTCACATAAACTTTTATTATTAAATTGTCTTGCAGCTTCTACGTTACTCCACATTCTTAGGACAAGACAGTGACGATTCTGTTACTTCAGTACATTTCTTATAATATCTCTTATTGTATGACTTATTTTCCCTTGTCCTAAAAGTCCTAAATTTTGATTT
>NC_092859.1:72659205-72681338 GCF_032062135.1 Pyxicephalus adspersus
GTTTGGAAGGCAGACGATTTTGCTAGTTTGCATCATGAAGTGGATGACATGAATGCCAACCCTCAATCTTTAGGTACCATTGCCTTTGCCTAATTTTTCAGCTATCAGTGTGGCAGTACTGGGGGTTTTCATGTGCAGTTTGTTGGCCTCCCAGAAGCAGCAGAAATGTAAAGTATATTGCTAGCTGGCACAATGGCAAGCATGACATTGGCGAAGAATGCCACCCCTGTACGTTGAGATAACTAGCGGAAAAATTGCCTGCCAACCGAGGCAGGATCAGCTGACAGGGTGTTGGTGATAGCCAGCCACAGACTAAGCACAGGAGCAGTGTGGGTTCACAGAGGCATCCTGGTTGGCCAGTAAGCCCTTGTGTCAGTCAATCAGTGACATCTGCAGTGGGGGTATGATAGTTGTTAGTAACCACCTTTCATTCATTATCAAAAAGGTGAGGCGATTGACATCACGCGACAGTCGTGATCGGTTGTCTGTTACCACTCCGCCAGCAGCACTGAAGGTTCTTTCAGACAGAACACTGGATGCGGGGAAAGAATGAAGCTTGATGGCATACTGTGCCAACTGCGGGCAGATTTCAAGCCTGTTGACCCAAAAATTAATGGTGTCTCTACTGTCAGGACAGGCATCCTACTAAGAACTGCTGTCATCAACATCACAACCACCAGCCAGAAATCGCGCACCATCCATTCTCGATGGTTATGCACCCGGACATTACTTGTTTGAGTTGGCCGCATCAGGTTTTGCCAGGCATCCAGAAAATCCCCCATGCCTTGGCCTAGACATTTGATGTGTGTGGCCTGCTGCCACTACTGCTGCTGCTGCTGCTACAGGTGGATACAGTGGAGGCCGTGTCCCCCTGAGCTCCCTGTGTGGAATGTTGTGCGCAGAACTCCTCACACAGCCAGTCACATAATAGTCTGCTCAGGCAGGTCACCTTTTCTTTCTCTTGTGCCGGGTTGGGTAGAAACTGTGACATTTTGTCTTTGTAGCGGTGATCTACAAGGGTGGCCAGCCAGTAATCATCCTGGTTTTTGATGCTGCAAATGCAGGGGTCCCTCCGTAGGCATTGCAACATGTGGATACAGATATGAAGGAGGGGTTTCCTAGGTGCTGAAACATCTTCCTCCTCATCACCCACCTCCTCCTCTTCAAGCTGCAGCAGTTCCTGTTGTTCCATCGCCTGCACAATGCCTGGGGTGTGACAGCAAAAATGCAGGTTGGACGGGTCCTGTCCAGCAGCCCCAACATGGTCTCCCTCATCGTCATATTCATCTTCCTCCTCCTCCTCCTCCTCTTGGAACTCCTGATTTTTTTTTCTTTGCTGACCTCTGCAGCACATAGTTTCTGGCAAGGTGCACCTGACAACCGACAGTTGGTCGAGCAAGCATGGAGTGGGAAGATATATTTCCTATACAGCTCACTGGGTAACTCTGGTGGCAGCAGGGGAAGATGCAGCTGCATCAAGGCCTGCGTACCTACCTCTGCCCAGAGCACATCGCCATGCAATTTCCTCCTTAACCTCCACTTCCACCTCCTCCTTTGACTTTTGTGCCTCAAACTTCCTCCAGGGACACTTTGCCGTGGAGACCAAGCACTTCCTATTTGGCAGCATCTGTTCACCGCCAGCAACAACCTGCAGTTTGCTATTTCAGTGCACGAGTCAGACGTTGCCACACAGTTCTGAGGTTACGAAGCCTGGGTCCCCTCAGCCACACGGACGCAGCCATTCTAAGTGCCTTGCGGGAGCAGGAGGACATATGGCTAACAACCAACAGACTTTAGCCAGGCAAGGTCGTTTTGACAACGGGGCCAATCTGCTGCCAGCCCTGCATTGTAGGAAACTCACACACGTACCTTGCCTGGCCCACGTCATGAACCCGATAGTACAGTGCTTCCTTTGGAATTACCCAGGCCTCCAGCCACTGTTATGAAGGCCAGAAGGTTGTCAGCGCATTTCCGCCGGTCATACACAGCCAGTGCCAGATTGGTGGATTTACAGCGAAATCTCAACCTGCCAGTGCACCGGTTAATTTGTGATATGGCCACATGTTGGAATTCCACCTTTTACATGCTGCAGCGGTTTGCTGAACAACAGAAAGTGCTGGTGGATTACGTGGCAGAGTCTGTTCGTTTCAGACATATAACTGCACTACCTTTCTTCAGCCCTGCGGAGTGGCTGCAAATTGAGGACCTGTGTCAGTGACACCATCCCCATCATAGGCCTGCTGGAACAGATGATGGTGGATCTCAGACACGACACAGAGCGGACGCTGCATCAAGAGATGAAATTTCAAACATCATCTCAGACATGCGTGCGTACTACGCATAGTACACCACAAATCCAGGAGGAGGAGGTGGAAGAGGATGAGGAGGGCCAAACAACTGCTTTAAGCGGCATGGGTGGCAGCAGCGGTAGAGGTCGTCTAAGCCAAACTATGCAGGCTTTTTTTCAGCGGAAGCAAGCTGCCAGTTGTGCAGCAATTGCCAATGACACTCAGCAGGGGTACTTAGTCATGGTGCAGGAATACCTGAGCTCTGCATGGGACATCTGCAACTTCAAAGCCAGGACCCACTGGGCTACTGGGTATCCAAGCTTGAGCAGTGGCCGAAGCTGGCAGAACATGCCATTCAGATCCTTGCCTGCCCAGCCGCAAGTGTGTTATCTGAAAGAGCGTTCAGTGCAGCTGGGGGCGTAGTGAGAGACAAGCGGATTCGGCTCTCTGCAGAAAATGTGGACCGAATCACTTTTATTAAAATGAATAAAGCTTGGATCAGCAATGACTTCAACACCCCCTCTGCAGAGTGTACTGATTAGTGGTCAACTGCTGCATGGCCTGCTGACACCTTGATGTGGAAAGCCCACGTTCACAGCCTTTGGCATCTCCTTCTACTCCTCCCCCTAGTGGCCCTCTACCGGTACTCTGTGTCTGAGGTCTATAACTTGCAATAGAGCTGTGTTACTGGCTAATTTGTTTTACCCAGCATCTCCTTCAGGGCCCTCTGCCTCTATCTACTTTGAGGCCTATATCACTTGTAATGGAGCTGTGTGATTCATAATTAAATCTTTGTAATTTAATTTTAGTAGAGAAATACATACATTTTTATGTCCTTTTGGATAGATAGCAAGTGGATCAAAAAATAAATATCTGTATTTTTTTACAGAAATACAAAAGTTTTTCTGGCATTTTTGATAGATTGCAAGTGGTATCATAATTAAATATCTGTACTTTTTTACAGAAATAAAGAATTTTTTCTGTTTATTTTGATAGATTGCTAGTGTTATCATAATAAAATATCTGTATTTTTTACAGAAGTACAGAATTTTTTCTGTTTATTTTGAAAGATTGCAAATGGTATCAGAATGAAATATCTGTATATGTTTTACAGAAATACAGAATTTTTTATGGCTTTTTTGATAGATAGCAAGTGGAATCAGAATGAAATATCTGTATTTTTTTACAGAAATATTCTGTTTATTTTGATAGATTGCAGGAGTTAGCATAAATTATGATAACTACTGCAATCTATCAAAATAAACAGAAAAATGTATGTATTAATTATGAATCTTGTTCATCCATTCATGTCTCCAATAGCTACAGCTTCTACACTATCCATATAGGTGATGGCCTCAACCTCTAATGCCATCCTTGCTCCTTCTCAGGGCCCACTGCCTCCTCCTTATGCTGTAACTTAAGCCACCTGCCCAGTAATCAGCTCTGGATGCCAGTTACCAGTGCTGTCCACGATCCATCTCAGGGCCCACCGCTTCCTCCTCCTGCTGTTTCCACCTGTCTGTACTTCATTCTTAAATATGGAATTACAGCTATCTAGGTGGCATTGATGATGCACTACACCCAGCTCTAGATGCCAGTTACCAATGCGGTCCCCGCTCCGTCTCAGGGCCCACTGCCTCCTCCTCTGGCTGCTGCCACCTGTCAGTTGTAACTTATAACAGAGCTGTGTAGCATGTTTCCTTGAAGCATCTGGCATGTTTCCTTGACCCCCCCATAAAATGGCCTTGCCAGCAACAGAAAAAAGACTTCCTAATTTTTTTTTTTACTTGTACAGTGTTGTGCAGAGCTGGGGGAGTCTTGACATGTCTTTTTAAATGTATTTATAAACTGTATAAGCTCTACAAAATCCCGCAAAAACATCCCAAACTTTTTCCCCTATTGACTTTATTGGAGTTCGAATTCGACGTTCGATCACCCGAATAATTACAGTTTATTCGTCCGAATCGTGATCGATTCGAATAGTGAGCTATTCGACCAACACTAGTTGTCACCCTAGTCTCTGTTGTCCCCATAATCTCTGTTGTCACCCTAATCTGCATTGTCACCTTACTCCGTGTTGTCACCCTAATCTGTGTTTTCACCCAAATTTGTGTTGTCAACCTCATCTGCATTGTCACCCTAATCCACCTTGTCACACCCTTCACTGGTGCACAGTGACCCCAATAAAAAACTTTCTATTAAGATGACCCCCCCAATATCTGACAGACAGGGGTGGTGCAGGAGAGAGAAGTATCTCACAAAAAGCAAGTGATTCTAAACCACTCCCATTGCTCTGATTGTTCAACAAGTTTAGTGCTTTTTTTCTGCTCTCATGATGATGTCAATCTTCCATGAGCCTTTGTATCCTTGCTGCAGCGATAGAAACGCGGGGGGGGGGCAGAGCAGTTTTTTGACACTTTAGGGGGTTTAGAAGCCACTCAGCCAGTGCCTCACACTTGTTTCCCTCTGCTCAGACCTAGATGAACACTATTTTTCCAGAATACAGTGCATAACAGTTCAATATCTAAATGCACCACTGGGCTATATTCTACACAAAATGTAGACTGAAACCATCCTGTGACCCTTGCATTATTCCTTTGGTTTGAGTCATCCACTGTACTCTGTAATCAATCAAACTGTATGAACAAAGTGATACCTCAATGACTCCAGTGCATGCTCTGGACATAAACTCCCTTTTCACTATTAAAGATAAAGATCACTATAAAAACTAGATAGTTTTGGCTTAGGTATGCTATGTGATGCCTTTCCCAACTAGTTTCCTGAGATAGGACTGCTATCAGGCCAACATCAGAAGCATTACCTGCATAAGAAATCTTTTGATTAAAATTGTGGATAACTGCTACTGATACCATACATAATATGGTCTTTAGCTCTTTCAAAGCTCTCTGACTCGCCATTTAACCTTGTCCTTGCTCCTTTTGATGACATCTTTATTTCAAGCTTGTTAGGAGCTGCTTATCTGTCCAGCATTCCCATGCTGTGTGTCATCGCAGTAGCAAACACTGTTTATTCTGTCCAGCGATGTAATTTGCAGCATCTAGGAGAACTAGCAGTAGCCCCTGCTTCCCTTTAGCTGTACAGCCCGTAATGTATTTTATCAGCATCCACAGCACCCACTGTGAAGCTGTGCACAGTTGAAGGGGAATTTAAAGGCAGATTAGTTCCTGGCTCTATCCTGCACAGTCTTTGGCTGCTGGGACATTTATAGCCACTCCTGGTCCTATAGATGAGGAGTGTGGCGATCGATCGGGGGACTGGTGTCTGGTGAGAACTGTTGCTGGGCCAGGGCATTACAGAGCTACTATAATATAAAGACAAGCAGAAACCTTAAATATTACCAAAAAAATTCCTATATTTGCTCTAACTTGTTTTCAATATTGATTGAGGTCAACTTTTAATTACATTATTATTGTAAATTAGGGGCTTTATGAATCTACACCTATAGCTGTAGCCAAAATACCAGGCATCTTCCGGGTCTATTGTTTTTTTCTTTGGATTGGCTGTAACACCTGACCCTACAAATGCTAGACTTTATGTTGTTGGAAATACAGCCAAGAATGAGAATACCATAACTAGGTAAGAATATGCATAAGAATTGTAGAGTTTAAAATGATGTCTTTGTAAATGGGTTGGGGCCCAATGAAAGCCAGAGGAAAGGACTGTGCACTGGTACAGCCCATCTGGTGTCATAAAAGTTGTTCTTTGTCCTGTGTGATTGCTCGTGAATACAGTGTATTTCAGGCTTCTCAACTCAGTATATTATTATCAGGTACCTCTGTAGCACTGGCAACACCCTTTTCAGGTTCAGACAAAATAGGGACAATATGGTAATTCTGTCTTTTTTTCATTTTATATGAAATTGTCATTTAATTTATATATTTAGGGCTAATTGGGTGATACTGGATGACCAGGGGAAGACAATATAAAACTAATTATTTCTGTATAATCTAAAATTTTAAAAACATTTTGCATAAAAACTATTGTTACATTTACTTTGAATGAAGGGTAGTTTAAATTATTTACTAATGTTGTATCTTTATGTTATTTTGGTTCTGATATACCATCAAAATTATTAAACAATGCATTATGTAATAAATAAACATCGGGCCTGATTTATTAAAGCTCTCCTAGACTGAAGAAGATACTATTTCATCAGTGAAGCTGGGTGATTTAGCAAACCTGGAATAGATCTGGTGTAGGATTGAAAACATTTGCTAACAAATATCAAATTGAAAAAACACAATTGTATCAGAGTATGATAAAAACATTTACTTCTAAACACACAAAGTAAGCAATTCTAATTTAGTTCTTACTGTCATGTGAAGAATGAGTAACTTGTACCTTGGAAACACCTGTTTCACAAGAAACTATGAGCTCATGGTTCTACTAGCTTGCTCAATATTATATTTTTTGTAATACAACTAACATGTTCCAAGGTTAGGAACATTAGTAGGAAACTATAGCAGCTGCCGTCTATGTAGCATTTATGAGAACTCTTTATCTTGGTGTCTAGGTAAAGTAAACCTAAAGCCAATTTTTTTTTTTTTTTTTTTTTTTATTGCCAACAAATGCAACAGTACAGTCCATGTGATGTTATTTTTCCCTATCTGTGCACACTTGGCAAAATTTCCTTTCCACTTTTTTTGTTCGAGAAAAACATCAGGTAGTACTTCAATCTCATCATTTTCTATTTTTAATATATTTTAACATATAGCAAAGAAAAAATATATATATGTAGTCACTGGTACTGAATCCTTAATAAACACAATTAGTTGGCACATAGGTGGGAGGTAATGTTCTTTGTACACTAATGTCAAAGTAACATACACCACAGCAGGCACCATAAGGTGTACCTTGCCTTACAATCACAGCACACACAGTTTGATTCTAGCAGATTCAAATTCCTATCGGTATGAAGATTGAGTAGATTTGTAGAACTTGATGCTATGCTGTCTTTTTCCCTCTGATATTTACATGGTGTCCCTGTTGTCAACTACCTGTGGTACCGACTAACTCTGACTGACACAAAAATTAGGAAAAATTCCTGGCAGAGGAAAAAATGTCTTTGTCAGAAAAATGAAAAACTAGGCCTAAAAAAAAAAAAAGACTTTTGGTTGAGGTTGCTGAATATCTATCTTGCAGCATAAGGGGCATAAGATACTGGAATTGTTTTTGCAATAAAGTCTAGTTTAAATTTCAAGGTATTTACAGTAAGCAGGAATGTCAGCATACCATATGCTATAAATGATGGGTTTATCAAAATCCAGGTGGTTGGCATCAGTGGGAGAGCTAGATGAGTATAAGTGGCTAGGAGTTTGTTAGCATTATCACTGCCAGGTAGATTTATGGCTGATATGGACACATATAACAGACATACCAGAATTATTATTGCAATAAAAGTCTAGTTCTACTAACAGTAATTAAGGTAGGCAGGGCTTATCTTACTGCCTAGTCAAAGTCCAGCCGGTGGTCAATAGAGGAAGAGATGCAATACCAGTACTGTAGTGACACAAACACTATACTTTTTCCGATCTCCTGATAAGAGGATTTATATAGATTGGTCTAAAGCAGCGCTCTGCAAGAAAATATGGTGGTCTGCGGTTCTGACCGGTGTGCCCCCCCCCCCCCCCCCCAGCGAGGTCAGGAGAAGGACCCTGTTGGGGAGCACACCGGCCAGAGCCATAGACCACATCTCCTGTATGGATTGTAGGTGCAGGGCAGTGGGTTGGTTGTGTCTCTGGACACTGGCTCAGACCTACCTCAGAGATCCTTCCCCTTTGAGTGACACACAGCTCTCTGCGTATGCGCGGTCCGGAGTTCATGCATTTAGTGGTCTGTAGGTCCAAAAAGGTTGGCAACCACTGGTCTAAAGTGCAGTATATGATCATATATTATAAACAGTGGCAGACAGCCAACTGACATTCTGTGCTGAACAGGCTTGCCTCTCACCCCTTTTCCCAGATAATCTTTCCCTGGTAAATTGTTCCTACCAACGTTTTAGATCAGTGACATTTTTGAGGCTGATGTTACGCAATGCAGATATTTATGATTTTAAGCCCCTACACTTACCTGCAGGCTAAAGTCAATGTTGTTATTGAGAGAGCAGCAAATTTAGAAGAGATCTAAAAAGCTGAAAGTAGGAATAGTTGCAATAGATTGTGGGCAGGGCAAATAATGGGAATAATTTAAGGATATGACCCAAGGTAATAATCAAAGGACACTGTGTTAATGTGCCATACTTAATGTATCCAAAATGATTTCTCACTGGTCATTAAAGTTATAATAGCATGCATATATTATAATTCATTGTATTGAAAAAATAGTGGTTAATGGAGCTTGTAGTAATAAGGTACTTTTAGCCAGAACCTGTAGAGAACAAATAAGTGGAGAAACATTTTCTTTTCTCCACTTCTTTTATAAAAAAATAATACATAATAAAATTACTAACATACTAATTATACATTGTTTGGTTAAATCACTGTTATCAGGCGGATATCAATAACAATTCGGGGTGTAGTGGGGAGGGCACACTGTACCCTTACTTTTTTCTTTGGACCCCCGTATAGGATCTCCCTGCATGCTCACCATGGATAGCCTTTACTATTACCATGCCCCCTCTTCTTTTTTACGACTACACCCCTGATGACAATCAGATATTGAATTAACAAGCCAATTTTATTGATATGCACATTATGGGAAAAAGTAAAGACCACCCCCCTTGTATTGCCCCCCCCCCCCCCAGTATTGGCATGTCTACCATGTGTAACCATTTACTGCATATATAACCAAGAAAAACTGTTTTAAGCAAGCACAGTAGTGAACCTTCTTTGTTACCATGTGAGTCTAATGAGGCACCCGTGTTCACAAGAGTACCCTGCGAGGAGTGATGAACTTTGGTCCTAGGTTGTGGCCTTCAACAACATACACAGTGGCAAAGCAAGGGTAGTGGAACATGGAGTTAATGTTGAAACACAGGGGTGATATAAATGGGTTGGATTCTATGGACATACATACTGAGTCAGGAAGTTAGGACTTCAGGGGTCACAAGAAAATTCTGGGGTCACACAAAAGATCTCGAATTCATGGGGTACACAAAAAGTTACTGGGACATTGGAACTGTGGTAGGGACACTCAGGATACACAGCAATCCTTCGAAAAACAAGAAGGAATTCTCAGAAAGCTAGAATTTTTGAGGCACTCAGGAAGTCTTGAGGATATTGGAGCTTGGAAAGACACAAGGTCAAGGTCCTGTTGAATAAAGTCAAACCATTGCTCAGGCAAGAGGGGTTTTCCTGAGTAACAATGAATTGTGATTTTGACTGACATACTGGCAGAGTGCTGACCGGCAGGTCAAACAGGCTGTGTGCTGAAACAAAGTAGGGTGTAGCAAGATAGAAAAAAATAAACACTGGTAAGATTAAAAAATTCTTTACTAAAATCATGTACAAATTTTTTCAAACATGTCTCCAGATAAAGGCTGTTGAGAATACACTTTCACTAGAGAAGCTAGGTTATACAGAAAACCTGGAGTGTTTCGAAATTGAAAACATTTGTTAGTAAGTGTTTTCAATTTTGAACCAGATCTATTCCTGGTTTGCTGGAAAAGTGTGAAAGTGTATTCTCTCCAGACTTGGAGAACAATAATAAATCAGGGCCAAATTATTTGTGAACTGACCCAACCACAATGTTCTGAAGACTGCACATGGATTTTATCTCACATTAACAAAAATCAATAGTGTGAGGATAACCTAAAATAAGTGCCCTAAAAGTGTATTTCTTCTTTACAATAATTAACAGCAGCTCAAAACCAATTGCAGCACAGGACTCCATAATGGCGACCCTATGAAAAACATCTTGGCTAGCAAAGAAGCAGAAAGTTTAATTTACCTATTTGAGTGAAGAACCCAAATTGGATAAATGGGTAGAGGGGATTTTAGAGGTACCAAAAAAAACTCAATTGTAATAATAAAAGCAAGTAATTTATTAACCAATTAGTATTAAAAATGTTAATTTATCATAAACATCTTATATGCATATCCACATTTTTAAAACATATATTGGGGCATAAAACCATACAATATTCCAAAAAATAGCTGTTTGCAGTCTCTGAAAGTCTTTCTTAAATCCATGCTGACTATTATTTATATTATTTTGTAGCAGAAACTGCTCTATGAGGTTCTTTATTAAGCTCTCTAGGACTTTTCCTACTATGGAGATTAAAGTTACTGGTTTTTAGTTACTTGGTAATGACTTTGCTCCCTTTTTAAAGATAGGAACCACACTGGCCCTATGCCAATCCATTGGTACCATGCCAGTGAATAAAAAGTCTCTAAGAATTAGAAACAATGGACTTACCTGTCTACATTTCATCATGGCAACACCATCTTCTTTCTTTCCCTCTCCCTAGTTATATTCTTCAGCCATCTTGATTGGCCAGGCAAGTATGATGTACCTCTCATGCATGTGGGTCCCGCAACCATTCAGTCCGGAAAGCCCTGGGAAATGTTGGAACACAAAGCACATTCCGGCATTGCACACTGAGCTGCGCATGTCTTTTTTGTCCTAAGAAGATAACAATCAATCAGGTAGTTTCATTGCAAGTGTGTTTCATTGCAAAAGGGCATCACCTATCTCTTTTACAATAGTCAACGTGCCTGACCAGATTTTTTTTTTAAGATTATAGTTCTCCTGGAAAAGTTGGGGGAATTAAAACACAGGGGAAGGAAGCAAAAGCATAATGGCAATATGAGTATGATGACCCCAAAGAACCCTAATGCTGCTGCATGGGGTGTGCAGTCCTATGTTCACCCCTGATTCTCATCACCTATTGATAAAAGTGACCTCCTCTAAATAATAAATATATCAACAGAACTCATCTCAAGATGGACTAATAGCAAAGCTTTAGAAATATAACCATTTCACTTTTGCAAAATGAATAAGGCATAACAAGAGACATCAGCATTTTTTTTTCTAAAATTACTTAGGACAGTGTTGATTCCCAGTTGTACTTTACTACAAATTGTAACAGCCTTTTAATCTTCCTATTTAATTCCTACAGCATGGCGGCAAAAGAGAAAAAAAAACAACTGTAATACACCTTTGTTTTGTGCACCTGGAACATATTTTTTTCAGAGGACAAAAAAAAACTATTAAAAAAAAAACATTTTTTAACTTTAACTATTGTATATACCCGTGTATAGGTCGGTCCACATTAGCCGAGGTACCTATCCTCCTTAAGTAGAGCAAAAGAAGGGCCACCCCCTCTTACAGTAAGGCTTCCCGACAGGGTAATTCAATTCTGTCACAGCACTTGGTCACCATGCCGGGGAGCCTGACTTGCGTATAAGCCGAGGGTGACTTTTTCAGCACATTTTGGGTGCTGCAGAAGTCGGCTTATATTCGGGTATATACGGTATAACAAAGACAAAGGTTCAGTATACATATAAAAAGAGTATCAAATTAGTATGATTTAACAAGGCAATGAGGTGGGAGACAGTTTAGGGGTCTTTAGGTTGGTTAACATATAAGGGAGGGTCATTGTCCAGTAAGTGATAACCTGGAACATATTTATTTGATTTAACCCCCCTGGCAGTATTCCCAAGTGTGGCTCGGGGTGAATTTTACATGCCAAAAGCTGTAACCCCTACCTGCTCCTCTCGATCCGGCGGCGTCCTCAGAGATCCCCGGCCGGCTTTTGCATTGCATCCTTGATGTGAAGCGCCGGTACGCTGGGAAGGCGTGGCAGGGCAGGAAATTTAAAAGCAGATTACATTGTAATCTGCTTTAGAAATTATTGATCACAGCGAAATATAATAAATAATAAATGCAAAAGTACATAAAAATAAATACAGCAACTATGGCAACATCTTCTGTTCTCTTACCCTTTGAGCCATTGCTGGATCGGGGCTATTGAGTCAAAACCAACAACTTTTATACTTCTCCTGAACTTTATGAATTTCTTCTGCAACACAGAACAGGTGCGTATGGAACCATTAGGTCTAACCGGAAGACAAGAAAGATGTGTGCCTAATAAGTACAGTCCTTGTCTCCATTGTTATGGTACACACAAAAGGTGGGAAAGAAGTCATGAAGCCACAAATAGATTTAGACAACAATAACACCATGGAAGGTGTCGACTGATGAGCTGATGACATTCTACCCAGCGATGAGGAAACAGCAAAAGAAGTACTACAAAAAGTTTTCAGGCATCTTGTTGAGCAGTGCTTGTGGAATGCCTACATTCTCTACAAGCAAAAGAGTGACAGGCCTGTGAATTATTCTGACTTCATTTGGAAAGTTTTCAAATCTATTGCCATGAACCACTAAACACCATCAATGGCCGTGAATAGACCTGGACATCGTGCTGTTGACGTTGTCAACCCGGAACGCCTGACTGGTCATCACTTCACGGAGTACATCCCACCAACCGAAAAAAAGGCAGCACCTACAAGGAGGTGCGTTGTTTGCTGCTCAAAGAGTGATGACAGTGGAAGGAAAATCCGCAAGGAAAACAGGTTCTACTGTCCTGGTTGTAACGTTGGACTTTGTGCAGTCCCATGTTTTAAAATTTACCATACCTGGGATGTCTACTAGGCATGTAAATTAAATTTATTAATTATATTGCACCCTTGTTTGGACAACTTTTAGTGATCATGGTTTGATTTCATTTTTTAATTAAATTTATTGCTATTTTATTATTTAATTGTTTTTTTTTTTAAAAATAATATTTATAATTATTTATTATATTATAATTAATGATTTGTGTTTCAAACTTTATCATACCCGGGATGTATTCCTAGGAAATGCAGGCCTACAATAATAAACAACAAATTTTCATGCAAAACAATGTACCGCTTTTTGGCATAAAAATAATGACATAATTAGACCGCCAGGGAGGTGGTCTAAAAGTTCATCTGGGTTTTATGCTTACATCAAAGATTGGCGTACCAAATTATTATGTATAGCAAAGGACAGATGTTCTTTCCTAAATAGGTTGAGTTCTTTCTAAAATAGTAGCTTGAATTTCTCCACCTCATAGTATTCATAGTATTTAAAAGGCTCAAAGGCTGACAGTTTGGTGGACAATAAGGATGTCTGATGATGTATGAAATCGTTGTTTCTATCAAATATTTGTTTTTATTTAAATCAGATAATCATTCACATGCCAGCATGCTTTTCCTGTAATATCGATTACGTAGTTGTTTTCTTTCTGTTAATAATTTACTTGAACAGAGATACTGTGTACAGTGTGAGAGCTATAAATTGAAGACCTAAACCTTAAAAGGAATAATTGGAAAACTATCATATCAACGCAACTGAGTAAGCATTACCACATCAAGTTAGAAAACCTACAGAAACATGAGGTTCCTTGCTTTCCTATCCATCTTGGCAATTTTTCTTCTTTGTCTGTCATTCGGTGAGTTAAGTTTACATTTACTGTAATTCACTATGTAATGTATTAATCTGTACAATGTTAAATTTTATTAAATATGCAGTGCAATTATTTTACAAGATTTCTACTTTTAAGTTTTTGTTATCTTACATAAGGGTGATATAATTGAATAAAAATTGATTACATTTTACTTAAAGCGTAACTGAAATTTTCAACACAACTATGCAATCCAAATAATATTGCAGTATACTGAGCACTATTACAGACTATGCACCATGTCTTATTACCATTTTTATCATTGAGGAACCCTTAAAAAATGTTTTCTAAGGGACTCCGGTCTAATGCAGCGCTGCGTAATATGTTGGCGCTATATAAATCCTGTTTATTAATAATAATAATAATAATAATAATAATGCATTTATATCTATATCTCATGGTATATTAGCATGACGAATACATTGTAGATATGATAATAAAAAAAAAATAAGGTATGTAACATTTATAGCAGACATGTACACAGTAAAACTTTTAGGCTGAGTACACATGCAATTTTTGTTGCTGAAAATTATCTTTCATGTATATTTCAAGCAACAAAAAGTGACTGATGAACAAACAAATGCTGTACACACAGTGCCCATTCTCTTCTATGGAGAAGTAGGGGGGACATGAGCAAGCAGCAGCAACCTGTGCTCCTCTCTCCTGACTTGTATAACAAATATTCCCCATTGGTCTTTCAATGATCTGTCAGGATGGATCCATAAACGAAGACTGGCGACTGCTGTACACATGTCAGATTTTATGCCCGGGCTAGAATCATCTAGTGAATTTTGTAACATGTAAAAACTGGTGTTTTTAACAATTTTTGTTTAATTTTCAGGTCCTGTAAACACCAAGCCTACTTCTGATGAAGGAAGAGAGGTAAATAAAACACTATTGCCTGGGTAAAAAACAAGTAGCGTCTTCGCTGTTTTTTTAAAAGATACATAGCTTATGTATAACTTAATTTGCTCTGTGGAACCTAACCTTAATTTTTGTTATATTTATCTTATTTTTTATCTTTTGTTTTATTTTTAATAATTATATTTTATCATTTAGATTTTAAAAATAGTTAATAGAGTTTTTTTGTACTTATATGCTTTGTGCAAATTTTTGGCGGTGGCATTGGGAGTCAGGACTAGTTTTACATGTAGGTATAGTAGTATATGTTATCTAACATATGAAGTGGGTTGTCATCATGAACATCTGTATGCATGTGTTATTGCTATGACCTGAAAAGTCATTTTGAATTTTTGTGTTGTACAGCCAGTATGTGAAGAAATATCAATGATAAGATGCCCAAGAAATTATGAACCAGTGTGTGGCAGTGACAATTGGACATATGACAATGAATGCTTGCTCTGTAGGGAAATGATGTAAGTACAGTGTTTTCCAGATATTGTTTACTAAGAACAGTGCTTTGTAATAGAATCATACTGTTGTAAAAGTCACTTCTGGATAAGTAAAGAAAAGCGAAGGATGCAAAAGACAATTGTTTTTAAAGAAAACCAGTAATAAGTAAAAAAAATAATATTATTCAGCCAAGAAAGATGGTAGATAGTTTACAGCAAAAAAATGTTAGATCCTAAGAGCAGGCCACATCTGGCATCTTTCTGGCGTGTGGACGAAGTAAATAAGCAGTTCAAGGGGAAGCC
Organism: Pyxicephalus adspersus; assembly: GCF_032062135.1. NCBI lineage: Eukaryota > Metazoa > Chordata > Amphibia > Anura > Pyxicephalidae > Pyxicephalus > Pyxicephalus adspersus. The sequence continues at coordinate 72,674,598 of NC_092859.1, forward strand.
ATTTAACCTAACTGCATGTTTTTTGGGATGTGGGAGGAAAACAGAGTACCAGGAGAAAACTCTCACAAATACAAGGAGAACATACAAACCCCTTGCAGATAGTGCAAGATAGTAGGATTCAAATGTGGGACCTAGTGCCGAGATGCGACAATGGCTAAACTTTCTATTTAAATATAAAAAACCCAAAACAGAAGAGTGAGGAAGCAATAACTGCACCACAAACTCAGTCACAGTTTGAACATAGCTTACAATCTTTCATGATCTTTTCAGCAACAAAAGGGTAATTGATGAATGAACAAGCACAGTACACACAATGCAGTTGTGTTCTATAGTAAGGGCTGGAGGGAGAACAAGCAGCAGACACCCTGCTGTGCTCTTCTCCCTTTACTTGTATTGCATTTGTTCACCATCAGTCAATCATGGATTCATCAGGACAAGTCCAAGAATGATGTGTACCTCCGTACACATGTCAGATTCTCACCCAAGACTGTTGACTGTTCAGATTGGGAGAGAATCATCTGTCGTGTGAACAAGTAAATGCAGTGACATCACACAAAGTGACTGTTAGACAATTTAAAACACAACTGACATTTTATCATTTTAGACTTAATCATGAGATGAAAATATTAAGAAGGTAATAAACATCTAATCTACACTTAAATAATGTATTTCTACCAAATTTGCCTGGGGAAAAATATTGAGGTATGTTTAATGGGAAATGTAAACACTTCCTATGATCATACTGTTTTAAAACAACACAAAGTACTGAAACCATGATCATATCCAAGCAACCTAACTTTTTTTACAAGACTCTTATCTATCTCAGCAGCTGTAATTGGTGTCCTTGTTTTCCCAGCAATAACAGACACAAGCAATGATAGTGTAATTCTCCTAACTGTTGAAAAATGTTTTTTCATGGTACAACAACATATGTGTAAAACATAAAAAGATCAACAGAGCACAATTGTCAAAATACATAAAAGCAGACAATATAACAATTTATGTTTTTTCTTCCTCTCTACAAAACATTTTTTTTAGTTTTTTACAGGGGGGAAAGAAGAGCATAAATTGTTACAATGTGTTGGGGATATTACAAATTAATGAACCATTTATATTAAACTTTATAGCTTTAAGTCTGTCTTCAGATGCACATATTAATTGCCAATGCAAGAGTAGCTGTTACGGGTAAAACTGTATGAGGTTTATAATTATTAGTACCAAGAGTCTACAGAAGGAAGGACTAATGTATATTATTTGTAGTTTTTAAAAGAGTGAGGAAATGTTACAAATTCTGCCAGGTTTTTAATATTGTCTGTATCCTTTTTTAAATTCATCCACTCATTTGTGAAGTATGATTGTTTGCAGGGCAGGAAGTGTGGGCAAACAAGGGTCACACAATGGCTAGCACTCTTGCCATGCAGTACTATGTTTTAATCCTAGCAAGAATACTAACTACATTGAATTTATATGTTTTGTGTGGTTTTCCTCTAAAAACATAAAAGTTAATTTTCCCCCACTTTGGCCTGAGATATCACTGCAATATGAAAATTATAGTATGAACTCTTCCAATGGTCATGATTATTGACTCTGTAAAGTAGCACATAAAATGTTGATGTTATATAAATACATTAGCATAATAATGCCTCCTGTAGGGAAACACATAGCAATATAGCATGACAGAGGTTCAAGGTCAATAAGAGTTTTGACTTGCAACAATTTTACTTTATTCATATTCAATAAAAAGCTGTTTTAAAGTCATGTTGTATGCAAACATTTAAAAGGGATGTCATAAAGTACAATGAGTTTTATGTTTTATGATTTTATTACCTAATTAAAGACTTGTTTATTTTGAAATACTTAAACCAAACTTAAGTTATCTGCCAGTATGAGATTACTTCTCATGAAATGTTCTGCATGTGATACAAACATGTTTGCATAGTTCATGAGAAAAACAACACCTGCTTTATGTTAGGGTAACCTTGCCAAGTCTATGATCTGTACTGCAATAACAATGTCATTGTGAAGCTTAGAGAACTAAGAATCTTCCATGCACTTCTCAGTGTAATTCACCTTTTGTTGCTGTTTTCAGAAAGAAAAACATTCGCATTCGTATCACCAAGAATGGAAAATGTTGAAGAATCTATTTTCATTATTACACAGATTTCTTTCTCTGATTTGTTTTGATGAAATAAATTGCAATATAGCATATTTTCTATCTTCTTAGTTATACACAGCAGACTCACAGATGAAAGCAGTCTTTTATTGCAAACCTAGCAGTAATCTGACAAAAGAAATAAATAGGTTAAATAATGATTTTTTTTTATTATTTCTTTACAATTTATAGGTAATAAATGTGCCTTTTCAAGTATAATTTTTGACCAGGAGTAGCTGTACAAATGTTCTGCTTCACCACACCAGCTCCACTTTTGCATTTTTTTTTTGGTTAGAGAAGAAAAGATGCACTTAAAACAAAAGAGAATGCTCATGTTAAAGTCATCATAAATGACCATTATCTCAGGCCTATTGGGAGAAAACACTTATGTTACTAGGCTTTTGAGATACATTACACCTTGTGGGTAAGTTGTTGTTTATATTATGAAACTCTCTGCAACTTAGCCTAAATAATTCACACCTACATTTTAAACAAATTTACATTGCTAATAGGGGTAAACTTTGAGTTGCCCATCAACCAACTATATAAGAGTCTATGGAACTATAATGTTTAGTTATGGATGTATGTAAACAAGGGGGCAGAGCCATGTGTGCCAGGAAAAATACGTATCTCAGTAAGTATGATTTTGTAGAAAAAAATTTAGGTGGCTTATTTTACTTTTGTTCTGATCCAGATAACCACAGGGCCACGTGAATGATAAAACTGCATTATACAAGCCACATCATAAAGGGTATAATTAATTACCACAGTGCCCTGTAGCAAAATTATTATATTAGTATTATCAGTGGCAGGTGACCTACAATGCAAACTGTATTTGCAGCACTAAGACATTGGCAGTCAGTGGCTGTTGGTGTATAATATGGACTTCTATTTACACCATTTTGGACTGGGAAAAGTATAATTCAGCAATTGTAGCTAATTTTAATGGGGCACATCATGACTCCTAATTATAAATAGGACTGTTAAAAAAACCTGTAAAAGCTGCTGCTCTGCCAAGCCTGGGCTGTGCTCCAAAGAGGTAGAGCCACTCTTTCATGATTAGTCAGAACTTAGGGCAGGTGGACCATAGAACTGAAAAGAAGTTTTAGCTTCTGAACCTCTAAACCAAATATCGGGGCATTCTTTTATTAGTAGCAGTAAACCGATAAATATAGTAAGTCATTTTGTTACAGTCTTTTTATTAGAATGTATCTAGCCCTGGACATTTTAGTGGTTTCAGAAGCTACAATTGCTATAACTATGCAATTATGCTTAACAGTTGTTTCTACAACATCACCTTTTTGATTATATATTTTTTAAACTATAGAATGTGATACTGCAATGCTTCTTTAAATTGAAGGCAGCTCTAGGTCACCCACAGCTGTAAAAGTGCAATGCTTTATCATTGCCAATGGCAAAAAGTAGCTCAAGGCCAATAGCTCAGTGCACACTTTCACATTTCATAGCATAACGCCACTCTCGACTCATATTTATGCATTGCTAGGAGCGTTCTGTATAGGTGTATAACAGTTGCTTTAGCGAATGGCTTACGGGGAGACAGTTTGAAGCCCATAGCAGTTAACCTCTTTCTTGCAAGAATAACATGCACCATCTTCTCAAAGACAATTGTGGTATTTGCATTACTTTGTGAGGATGGAGGATTGAGTGAGGATGGAATGGGAAATCCATCAGAAATAGAGTGTAAGATAAAAAGACAAAAGAGACTGATGAGGAATCCAGGGACTACTTTATCATTTCACCTAAACTTAGTTGTTGGTAACAGATAGATATCCATTACAAGTGTAAAGGGGGCTATTGTCATTCTTACCTCTGCCGACCAGCCCCCACCAGACCGTCCCAGTACCCCTTCAAACACTTTGAATAACCACGCGGAAACCTGTCTTCTTGGGTACAACTGGCCATAGCAGCCTTTTATTAACAAATAAAAACCTTATTTAAACTTTTTTTCCTTTAACACAAAATCAATATCAAACAAAACAAATACATTCACAGTTTACTAAAACAGGTTTTGAAGGTCCATGACAGCACCACTGCGTCCCTATCTGTTACTTTGATATTCCTGCCCACCACAAGGGGCCCCTAACTGCTACTACACCAGCTCAGGGACAACACGCTGGTATCCTACTGATCCCATAGGGCCTCACTGCAACCCAGTGTCCCATGAGGCCCAACACTACCGGAACACCAAACCCTGATGGGTTCCCCACAACATTGAATGCATCCAACCCCACTATCATAGACCCATAAAAAACCACCCTGCTGCCATTACAATCACAATCAATCACAAATAAATCTTTTAACAGAAAGGGAGGGAGGGTGGTCAACTTTGCCCTCTTTCTCTCCAAGGAATACTGATCTCTGCTCTCCCACCTCTGTTCTCTTTATATCACTGCCCCTCGACCCCTCCTAATCACTTGCTCCACCCATCAGCCTATATTGATCCACCAATCCCTGTCCTTAACCCTTCATCTTCTGACTTTCCCTCTTCCCCCTATCATGTAGCCCTTCACCTATTTTTTTTTCTCGGGCCATCTTAATATGCATAAATCAGAGAGTACTTTTTTTATTCCTACACATCCTTTTTTAGTTTGTACACATTTTTGGATTGTAGCAATCTCTTAACTTTTTTTCTGAATTCTCATGATCAGAAGTATCTTTGCAACAAGGATGTACTTGACCTCTGGAGAAGAATTGATGCCTCTCAGATTGGAAATGTTTCAGAGTAAAAAGATATTAACATTTTTTGCACCAAGCAGCAGACTAATACATCTAAGTATCTTCCAAGGTTTGATCTAGTGCCCTTCTAAATAAAAAGGAATTATCTGATTATTTACACTAAAAAGATTTGTTTTATATGAATTATAGCTTTATTAGACATAAAACATAAAAATTATTTAAAAATTGTTTCATATAAATATTGAATTCTGTACACACCACCAAAATTGGCGTTTTTTCCCGGGATAAGGAGTAGAAATTTCTCTGAAATTGGGAAGATTTATGAGTAGGCAAACATTTAGGTTAGGTTAGATTTATAGCTGATAGAGCCTAAAAACACATGTTTATTTCTTTTTGGAGTTGCTAACCCCCCTTCCCACTATTTCTTTACCAATCAAAAAATAAAAATGTAGTGATGGAAGAAAAAAATCCAATAAGTGACAATAGGACTTTATGGTCAGACTAGCGGTGTGGTCCTCATGCCAATTAACCGCTGCCTCAGAAAAGACACTACAAGTAGCTTCCGCCCCATAGAGAAAGAATTTACCTAAAATATCTGTAGGCCTAATATTATTGTTGCTTTAAACAAAATGACCACATGATGGAGCTACTGATACATAGATAAAAAATACATAGAAAAAAAAGTAAAACCAGACAGGTACTAAAGTAAGATTGTGCTTTGCATGTAAACTTCTATAATGTTTAAATACCTTGTGCCTGATTGCTGTTTAGAGCTATGTAGGTCAATTTAAAAATAAAATAGGCTTTAAAATAGAATAAAATGAAATTACACCTATTTTCTGTTGTGTTAACTCCTAACTGCAATGCAGTTCACAAGTCAAGTTAAAATAACAAAATATAGAATTTTGGGACAGTTCCACGAGAATGAAGGACATAGATATTCTGCCAGATATTTTGTGGTCTGTGTGGGGCACACACTGTATTGTTAATACCATCTTTGGGTTCTGGTTGGGGCTCGAATTACACAGTGGGTTAAAACTGCACTGCTTTCTGCTACCAGTAGGGGCTGTTTTTCTTTGTTGTCTCCTTGTTGTTACAGCCAATCAGGTAGAATATCATTGGGTAGAGTTGCAGGTAAACATGCTGATGATCCATCAACCAGAGCCTAGACTGTGGAGATTTAGAAAACTTTGTAGTGTCATGCGTGTTCATGCAGCTGCACATTTCCTCAAGAGACGACTGAAAGGCGCATTGTGGGCAAAGGACACCTGTGCTAATTATCACGTACAAAACAAGGCCTTCCATACAGATGATCTGCTGTATATACTTGAAAATAATCCAACTCTAACTGTTATGAGCACAGATCTGGGGCAAATGGGGTTGTGACTGCTAACTTTTCAAAACTCTGGGGAACGCATTTTTTGTTGAGTTAGACCTTACACTTGTTTTTTACAAATTTTTGGGCGGTGAATCCAGAAATTACTCCAGTTGGTTGCTATCACATCCAGTTTTTACGATACAGCGTACACTCCATTTTTGTCAAAAAACATACAAATTTAACATACAATATAAAAATAATGAAATAATAATCTGACTGTTTATTTAAATTTCTTTTGTTCATACAAAGCATTTATTGTTACTCTATGACATTTTTTTTTACAGTAAAACATTGGAAAATAAAGGGCAAGTGGTTAAGGTAAAATTTACGCTTATAGCTTTCCTTGAAGTGATCAGTGTTAGGACAATACTGGCAGATGCTCCAACAATAGTCAGCCATCATATGTAAATCCATCTACCCTGATACCGTCCTTCCATGACCTTCATATCTTGGTGTAATCTTTCACCTTGCTCATCACTGACTGCACCAAGGTTTTCTGGGAAGTTAGAAAGAT
>NC_092859.1:72681920-72700622 GCF_032062135.1 Pyxicephalus adspersus
TGCACAGATAACAGGGATACTTAGTGTATCCGCGTTGCTGACCAAAAAGGAAGCATACCATTTTAAGGTCAACACAGATGACCCAATTATGTTGGTGAAAAACTCAATGACTCTCATGTCTGCATATTCTTCACAAAGAGAAACTGAATGGCCAATTGGAACTGACCCAAATATATTGCCATTGTAAAAGAGGACATACTTTAAGCTCCGCTTTGAGCTATCGATGAATAGTCGCCATGCAGTTAAATTATAGATTGGAATTCCCAATTCCTCCAATAAACCAGGTATGTTATGGCAATGCACAAAGTCACTGTCAGTTTTAAGTACTGCAGAAATGCAATTTCTTTGGTTCGAAAGTACGATACCTTTGTTTCGTTTTCAAGTAAGTTTTTCTCACACAGTCTTGATGTCAGGAGTTCTGAAGCCTTTGATAGTCCCAAACCACTCAACTCATACTGATCAAATCCTTTACGAACAGAGTCCTTTTCAATTTCAAACTCTTTATTTTTTTTGTCCTTTAGTTCATTATCATAATCATTGTAACGAACGCCCTCTCCGCCCGCACCCCGGCGCATTGACTTTCCAGCACACCAAGCAACAGTCCACGCACCAGCAGGCCAAAGAGGGGTTTGTAACGGAGCAAGGTTAACCACTCCTGTTAACCCTGTCAAACACACCGTCACAGGTAGACTGCCACCACGTGCTTATATGGAAGCACACACTGTTACCCCTGACAACCGCAGTTGTGCTTCTTCTTTAGTGTCACCCACTGCCACTCCAGACAGGGATGTCTCAGAAAACACAATGCTATAGTAGCACTTCGGGTTTGCAAGGTTTGCATTATTTCTATTTAGAGCATTGAGAGACTCAGCTTACACTTTTTATAGGGTTTTATAAGTAAATGCATACAAAAACAGTGCATAAACAAATACAGAAAAATAAACACTGATCTAAGAAAATTAACAGAACACTAGCAGAACTATAGCAACAGCATAAAATAAAAAAGTGTGAAAACTGTGAAATAATTCTTAGGTAGAGTTAGTTTTCCTGGTCCAGGTTGCGGTATAAAGTCCAAGTTGTTAATCAGAGTCACTGGGCTCCCTGCAGTGCTCAATGTGTCAGTGCCGTTGTCCTTAGCGACATGATGGTATCAGTGAGAGCTCTTTCTGCTGGGCTTACATGAGTTTTTCTATGCCGACCACTGACCACTGACCACTGGGACTAATGGACCATCCAATGATAGCAGTGTGGGGGCTGTCTGAGGGGCTGTGACCACATGGGTTATGGACACTCCCAATATGCACTCATTCTAGCCATTATTAATATTTAATATTAGTACAGGTTTTATGAACTGCCAACCCCCAGATTATTTATTATCACAAAATACGAAGTTCATAGATATCAAACTCGATATGTCTGGGACTTTTAGTTCGCCAGGACAGGGTAACTCTGGTTTCCAGGCTTTCCTGAGGCCTAAGAGATCAGTTCTTGGTCTCCAAATGCTCCCTATACCAATCCAGCTACAAATCCATCATCTATTACTTTATACAGAATGGTATATTGTAAATATAAACATTCAGGAAAAAATGTGTTTCAAAATACATATCAGGGGCGCTCAGTCTGGGACTCTCTTGTTGTATTCTGAAGTTTTTATTATGCAAAAGTAACAGTCACTGAAATGATCTCCTGGCCCTCCCCAAACCATAGGTACACCAAATGGTATCTTATCACATGTTTTCCCATGGCAAACCTTATGAGGGGCCAAGACTTATCTTGATCACCAAGTTTATCTTTGAAATTTTCCATTTCAAATTTGTATTGGATTGGATACAGGACTTTGTATTGAATCAAATACAAAATATTTGAATTTCCAGCTACGACCACCGTCGACCGGTGTATGCACTGACATCAGAAATCGCCGAGGGACGCATACGCGAACGCCGGGTGTTCTAATTTTTGATAGTAGCAAGTTTTCTTACCCGGAACCAGGTGCGAGCTAACCGCCCAGGTGGTTAAATAATCTTTTGTGCATTATTCTTGGCCACCTGTAGATGGAGCTGTGTCTTCTTGTAAAATATATATCAAACTCCAATGATGGCCTGATTTATTTAAAACTAATATTTAATAGTATTTAATTATTTATTTTCCAAGGTTGGATAGGATACACTTTCTTCAGTGTAGCTGGTTGATCCAGGAAACCTGGAATTGATTTATTAAAATCATTTGCTATTTGTTAGCAAATGTTTGGAATCCTGGACCAGATCCATTCCAGGTTTGCTGAATTACCCAGCTGCACAGATAAAAGTGTATCCTTTAATAAATCAAGCTTAATGTCTCAGATAGCTGGAGTTTGTTATACGCTTTAATTGAGGACACTCTTTTTCTAATAACATTTATACATTTTAAGATTTACATTTGAGTAAACAGCATATATCTCTAGATACAAATAACAATAATTTAATAAAAAAAAGGTGTCACTCTCTTACAGATTTATGCAAAGTTTGGAAACTCTGAAGTGATGTAAGATTTATGATATATTGCAGAAACTCTCATTGTCTTTTACATTCCTGCCTATGAACTCCTTGGTAGGTTGCCTATGAGTTTCCTAACAGTAATAATTAGTAATAGTTTGTACACGCTGTGCAGCCAACCCAAAAAGAGCAAGCCTGTTGAACAGTCTATTGGATACAACATGTAAAGATACAGTATGCAGTCATATACTAAGTGGAGCACTAGGATGTGAGGCAGGGGAAATATACCTCCCTATGCTGGTGCAAATAATAAATAACAAGAGGTTCTAAAGGTACTTTCCCAAGCAGGCCACACAATTTACAGTGAGTTTCAGCTGCTGAACCTTTTTTAGCTAGCTATTTTTCTGTTAAAACCTGTAAATACATCACCTGGCAGAGTAAAGCTTCCCATTATAAACATAAGATGTTATGTGATGAAATGTTAAGAGCTGCATCGCTGTCATCATCAAAAAATTAACTGTGAAATGTGTTGTGCTGGTTTAGTAAAGGAAGCAGAATTATAAGGATTATTTATTTGGTTGGCATTGGTTTGCTGAGTCTTTATCACAAAGCAGCAGTCAACTTGTACAGCTCATAAAGTATATCTTCATTTACAATTGTTCATCCTCCATTATTCAGTTTTGCAAATGTAAGTATAAAAGATTGTTTACAGTAATCCATGTTCTCTAACATATTACCTATTTAATGTACAGCGCTGCATAATATGTTGGTGCAATATAAATCCTTATTATTATTAATTTTATTATTATTATTAATAATAATAATAATAATAATAATAATAATAAGAAGAAGAAGAAGAAGAAGAAGAATATCCGCTAAAAGTTCCTAGCCCTCCCCTCATGATAAAATTGCTTTAACAAATGGTTTCTTCCAGGCCCCACTCATGGAGGGAAAGGTGTAAAAAAGTTTTGTAGTAAGTCCTTTGGCTAAATGTTTAAAAGGCTGAATCTGCTTGCTATTCAGGAGTTCACAAGTACAATACAACAAAATTTAGGCATAAATTACATCATTACTCAAGACATCACTACAGTAGAAAACAGTATTCCAAATCAGTAATGAAGCTTTTTGTTTGTGAATATTAGTTATGCAGATATGGCTCATCTTCTCTTTTTCTAAAAGATCAGGTCAATAGCTAATAGTTAGGGGATTGATCAATCATCAGTCAATTAGTCAAATATCCATTTTCTATATCCACATTTGCATTCATTAGAATGTCCTGAATTATAATTATGATAACCATAGTCTGAATGCCTATGATGATCTTTACAGTCCTGGGGTCCTAACCCCTTAGGTATTATTGTTCAACGACTGGTTGTTATTTTTCTGATAATTAGAATTATCCATTATTTTCATAGGTATATCAATATTCAGATTATCCAAATCCTTTTTATTGTTTTTTTTTTTACCGATATAAAACCTTCCTCACTTCATAAATATTAACAGTATCACCATCAGTATTATTTCTTTGATACTTAAACACTTTCCCAGCAGCATAGTCCGTTATATCCCTCTTAAACTAACATATAGTGCCAACAAACATCAGGAACTTCCAGGTTTATTGAATGCAAAATGATCAGTACCGTTTACCATCTTGGCAGGCAAACAATAACCTCATGGTCATAAATGATCCTAAAAGTGTGTTACATTTTAGATTCCACAGTTTTCCATCTGACTGGCTGTTTGTTTTTCAGGTATTTCCATTCAGTATTTTTTATTTTTGTGCAGAACTTCCTAAAACCTATAAAAAATATTTCTATCTGAAATACTAAATGAAAGCCTATTCTGCCACAGTAATACATTACTACACTTAAAATGATATCTTGTAATGTTTCAAGGCTACATAAAGCATAAAAATATAAACACATTGGGGTAGAAATTAGGAGTCAGCACCTGCCAGTAAAAGGGTTAAATTTTCTTTTTCTTTTTTTTACAAAACTGAAAAAGCCTAATAAAAACCTGATCTTATAAATGCATTCTCACAATTATCAAACCACCTACTAGTATTATTGAGGCTAGCAATCAATATAAAACTTTTAATTAGGAATTTTAGCTGGTAGTTTGATATTTACTGTAACATCAATGCTCTGAAGCACAATCAGGTTTCCTAATTAGAATACGGGGAAACTGTTTACTGTGCCATACCTAGTTTTAAATATGTTATTAGAGATGCATAAAGGCAACCTACATTATTGAACTCAATATTTGGTTTCAAGTTAACATAGTTATTACTGAAGAATTCCTTGTGTGGGCACCGAAGGCTTTTTTATAGACTACTTTAACAAGTGTACCTTATATAGATTTTAGAATCTCAAAAATGGCCTTCAAAGAATCAGCTGAGATCGATCTTGAGAGGACCTCAGCATTTTACTGCTACTAGTAAGTGTTCACATCATGCAACCAAAAAGGATCCTCACAGAAGAATGAAGCAGACGCAACAATGGACTAAAACACAAAGCCCCTGATTCATCAAGCAGAACCGGATGATCGCTCTCGCATTCGTATTCGCGATCCGAAATCGTACGCGCACACTCGAGTCCGGACCGCAGTAAACCGCGATCGCTGGCCGCGCGTACTTTCGCGCTTCCAGCGAGCGCGGATTTTATTGATGAATCAGGGGCAAAGTCTGAGAAATGACCTCTGCAAATGGGACTTTTAAGGCCAATGAGTGTAAATTGCACAAATATAAATCAGAATCCTAACTTTATTTAACGTCATTAAAAAGACATCATTAATAAAACTTTTAAAAATGTGAACCAAACATTATCAAAAATTCCTGTCCAGGTTGCCTAGACAGAGAGGTAACCCAGTTGGGTAATTTTTAAAAGTTTGAATAATTATGTCTTCTTAATGATGGTAAATAAAGTTATGATTTTGATTTATATTTGTTGAATTTACATTATTTGGCCTTAAAAGTCTCATTTGCAGGGGTAATTCCTCAGACTTTGTGTTTTAGTTCAAGTACTTAGAGATGTGGCCTTGTCTCAAATTAATAGGTTGGTCAAATTTCAGAAGTAATGTAGACTCAAGAATGGAACACCTCACAGGTTCAGGGAAATAAACATGGAATTTAGATAGAACTTATTTTATTTTAGCAAAAGATAAGGTTTCAACGTCCCTGTTTCAGTTAAAATCATGTTTATTAAAAATAAATACCGTAAGTTATCTAACTCCTATCTGCAATTCCATCTTTCCCTGTTAATGCCCCACTCTCTGTCTACTCCCTCTAACTAATTCCTTCATGGTTACTTTTTGTAAGCTGAACTAAAATCAATAAAAATGTTATCTAACTTTTTGAAAGTGTCTCTCAAAGTTTACTTTCCCCTTCCCAAATCACGTATTGTATGTAGTCAGAGAATATATCTTTATAGGCTAAAGGTATAATTATACCTACTTTAACTCTGTTTTCTTACTGTAGTGCCTAGGGGAGGCTGACATCACTGACCACAGGTGGAAACCCGTGGAATGCCGAGCAGAAGAAATTGGGTGTGAAGATGCTCTTACTGAGGATTGGCATGCATTTCTGTCAGATTTTTCCTACTCTGCATTCCATTAATTCCATGGGATTTAACCCCTAACAATATAAACTATGCACCAAGTAATTTGATGGAGGGTGTAAAGGGATTGTAATTACAATTTTATTCCCGTACAGAAAAAGTTTTAATTTACATATGTCAGATTATGGAAGAAGAGGACTTCCCATTTTTTTGGAAGGTTCATTTTAAAAGTTCTTGGCTTTCTTTTATCCAAAGATGCTTTACAACACTTGAGTTAAAAAAACTACAAAATATTTTCCATAAACAATAACATAGTTGGGGATATCCTTGCAGTTGTGAACCCCATCATCTTTAGCAGTCTTTAACCTTGTTGTTATCTGTTCTGTTGCCAATTATGAGGATTTAACTTTGTTGAAATTTTTTTCCTACTTTGACTCATGGTGATATAATAAATATAAAGGCTTTTCCTTTGACAATGCAGTAGTTCTAAACTCTCTCTTTTTCTCTGTTGCTCTTTTAGCTGTCTACACCTTCTTATTGTACCTTCCTTTCCTATTTAGGTTTAATTCTGCTAAAATGAATGTAATAGAATACTGATATCTCCATATTATTGTAATAATAATCCAATATATAGGCATTACTACATTACAAAGTAATTTCAGCCCTACTGTATTTTAGTCAGACATTGATAACAGGAAGGGATGTTGTTAAGTTTATAAGATGTGATGGAAGAGGTGACTACATGCCCTACTGCAATCTATCAATCATAGTTGTTTCTATTAGCAAATCAAGTCAAGTATTTGACTTTATCAATTGCAGCTAGCAGTTGCAGAAAAAAAGTTAATGCATTTTGTGGTATTTGCTTTAGAACTACTTTTCTCCCCATACTAGTCTATAGGAATTAGTTTATAAATAAAAACTAGTTAACGAATTAGCTCTTGTGTCATTGTTTACACTTGTGAAGTATGCAAGTTTGTAATTTTCAGCTCCTACTATTTGTACAATGCCACCTAATATTTTGGAGCTTGATAAATAAAAGAAAAAAATAACACAGAACATCTCCCACAAGGTTTGAATATACTGTATGGTTAGTACTGAATATAGGTGGAGGTTTTCTTTTAGTCCCTTTTCCTAGTTATTCATAGATACGGAAGAGAAGTGACCATCGGAGAACCCCTAGGAAGGGTGTCATTGGCAGGGTCATTATGTTAAAAATAAAAAAAGGACACAGTTGAGACACTTCGTTCAATCTCTGCACAGACGTACCAATAGTACCCTTTGCATACTCCATTTGATTGTGCTTGTGCCCGGGTAAAGAGGGTCTTGTTAATATACTGCTCCCTGCTTCTCTCAAAAGCGAAACCCAAACCACTATGTGTTATGCACTGCAAGGAAGATGCTCCTTAGACTGCTCTCAATGGGGCAGATCTGAGATACGGCAGCACATGGCGTTATTCATGTGGGTTTCTATGAAGCAAACTATAGATTATGTGAGACTATGGGCGCTCTCTACCATGTGTGGTCTACCATGTGGACTTGCCCCTATATTAAGTGGTTTTGGATTGGTGTTTACCAAATTGTTTACACCCTTTGGAGAGAAGCCTCCCTATGAGGTGTTGTTGCTCCTGAAGCCACAGGGCTGTAGGAAACTCCAAACTAAAATCCTTAACTTTGTCTTCACTGCTGCTGAACAAACTCTAGCAAAGGCTTGGTACTCTGGCGTCCCTACTGTAACACAAGTGAAACGCAAAGTCACATGGTATTTCACTAATTAGCCCCTGGCGGACGAAATTATTGACTCATTAGAGGCATTCCAAAATGTATGGGAACCCTGGATTACCCACTACCTACCGAATTACTTTAATTTGGGCCTGGTTTCCTTTTGAAGCTGTTCTACCCTGTTACATGTAAACATGACATGCTTTGCATTCAACAATTGTCCGCCGTCCTGTCCCTGTAGTCCTCCCATTCCTTTCCCATTGTCCTCCTCTGATCAACTTCCTTTCCTCCTGTCCTGTCTCCTTCTCTTCTTTTTTGTTCACGGTAAACAATATATATGGGTATGCTGTACCTTCTCCAAGTTCTCCAACTGCTTAATTAGCAGATACTCTCTTATTTGGAATGCCTATACTTCTAAACTAATCAACAAGAACAACAAAGACTACTTATGGATCAATCTTCCAACCATTCCCACCTTCTATATCCTCCCAAAAGTCCACAAAGACGTTAACAACCCACCAGGTAGGCCGATTGTAGCTGGCATAAATTCAATTACTTCCATTGCAAGTGAACTAAAAGATTTGTATTTACAACCACTTGTCACTGAATTGCCCTCATTTCTTAAGGACACTATCGAAGTCCTTAAACTTACCAACAATATGGAAGTGCCAACGCAAACCATATTAGTAACAATTGACGTGGATACCCTTTATACAAGTATCCCACATGAGAAGGGCATCAATGCCATTAGGAACTGTCTGTCCAGAAGCAAACCCCACAACACTGACAAAAACCGATTCATCATGTCTCTACTGGAGTACATATTGAAAGTAAATATTTTCAAATTCAATGACGTCCTGTACCTCCAAGTACAGGGCATCGCTATGGGCACTAAATTTGCCCCGGCATATGTGAACCTGTACCTAGGGGAATGGGAAAAGGATCTCTTCAAAGTCATTAATGACTCCTTATATGCCAAAAAAATTCATTTTGGAGACAATACGTAGATGACGTCCTGCTACTCTGGACAGGATCAGAAAAGGAAATACAGAAATTTTATACAAGTGAACAACTGCAATCTGCGTTCCACCATGAATTTTGATCAGCGCCGCATTCCATTTCTGGATCTGTACATTGTTAAAATGACAATAGGATCACAACAACTTTATTCAGGAAAGACAAAACTAGCTATATTTAAACAAGAACTACTATATAAAGGAAGACATACAACCAATAATGACGTGTCACAAACCAGAATCATCACCATGTTAAATTCTGAACACAACCAGGTATGCAACATTTGTCAGAAACATTGGAAAATCCTGAGTGATGACCCCTTAATTTCAAGATTTGTAGGCAAGAAACCTGCTTGTTCTCAGGAAATCCCCATCTTTAAAACACCAACTGATACATAGCCATTTTAACACCACCCCTCCATCAACCAACATTAGAGGCACGTTTAAATGCGGTCATTGCAGCCAATGCTGCTGGATCCAAGAAGCCTTATGCACGATACTACCCAATGGCAGAGTGCACCAACCCAACCACCACATTTGTTGCACCACTAAAGGAGTTATATATTTGATATCCTGCAAGTGAGGGTCGTTTCTATGTCGGTAAAACGAAGAGAGCATTAAAAAAGAGAATCTACGAACATGTCTACTCAATTACAGCAGAAGAATCATCACTCCCATAAGCCATCACGTGAGCACGCAACACCACTTTGATGCCTTAATGATTTTGTTTTCAGATCTAAAACACATTCCCAGAAACCCCAGAGGATGGAAAACTACTACAATCTGAATGCAAGTGGATCATTAATTTACAAGCAACCAGAGCACCTGGATTAAATGATATGATTAGCTACAAACCTTTTCTACCAATCTCCTAGTACCTAAAATTTCTTTTTTAGACATTACCTTTTAACCTTTATTTATCTTTCCACTTATCCTGGATAATAACACTAATTACCCCTTTTTTCTCAAACCGTCACATCTTACGATCTTTGATACGATCACCACCTAGTCAGCATAAAAATTGACTTGTTTATTATCTACTATTCATACTTTCATGTACTTTTTATTTATCATTTTTTGAGTATTTGATTTTTCAATCACATTGTACTGTTCCAATATTTTAAGTATTTTTCTCATTATCTCTATATTAGCATTACTATGATTCAACAATCATATAGCACAATAATCTTGTAATGTTATATGTAATTCAATACCCCTTTAATTGCAACAATTTTACATCTGTACATAAATATATATAATTTTGTTTTTCCTTTATGAAGTCTAGTTTATTCACAGTTGTAAACACCATCCTATTAGGTTCTGCTGTCAATTATTTATTTATAAACTTGATTGTAGGATTTGATGCTGTCCTCTGCTATTTTTGTAATCTTGCATTGTCACATTCAACCTCTAACTCTATATACTGCTTCTAATTTCTCTCCACCAGATATATCTCCTTAAAGAATCATCATCATTACTTACACCTTCATTAATCCTTTTTATGCCCTATCACACTCTGTTTCATTAGCAATTAGAGGGCGTATACTGAGCAGATCTTATGTGTGAAGCCACACCCCCTTATGCTAAACCGCTTACCCTCTGCTACCAGTACAACTGTGAGGGTGGAAGTTATCTTTCTTCCCCTCATAGCGCAGATGCAGCTCACAATTAAATACTTTAGGGCGGAAGCTCTCACTTCTCTATCATGTTCACGCGTTTACCATTACCGGATGCCAAACACAGGGCCCTTGCAGCATCAATCTTCTTGCTGCTTTTCTTCACTAT
Organism: Pyxicephalus adspersus; assembly: GCF_032062135.1. Taxonomy (NCBI): domain Eukaryota; kingdom Metazoa; phylum Chordata; class Amphibia; order Anura; family Pyxicephalidae; genus Pyxicephalus; species Pyxicephalus adspersus. The sequence continues at coordinate 72,692,466 of NC_092859.1, forward strand.
AGCACCACAATCAGGCACTTTCCCACAGATACGAGTTCCATAATACCTAGATAAGAGCTTCAACAGCACCAGCTCAAGCATGTATATGGATCTATACTGATATATTTCATTTTTTCTAATTAATATATCGCTATAAACTCCAATCTTACTATAACTGTCAGTTTTTTCTAATTCTAGGAGGAGGGTGGCAGAAATTAAATTTCCAGCTGCTCCCAAATCAATGAAGGCCTCAAGGGCAAGTGTGGAGTTGTTGTGGTGAAGCTTGATGGCTATAGAGGGTTGCTGATTGTAGGGGATAGAGGAGTGACCTAGCATGCCCCCCTCAAAGCATTGCCAAGCGCCTCTGTGGACAAGATTTGATAACATGTTCCTTCTGTCCGCAGTACAGACAGAGACCAGAAGAGAGGTGCCGGGTCCTCTCCTCTTGCGATAGCCTAGATTGCTCTAGCTGCATTGGTTCGCCAGGGACAGGAGCAACAGGGGAGGCTGGAGTTTGCAGAGGCCGCTGAAAGGATGGTGCAAGTAGCGGGACAAAGGTTTGGCGTGGGCGAGATTTCTCCTGGAAATGCTCTTGGAAGCGGATGTCTATCTGGATGGCCAAGGAGATCAGATCATCCAGAGATGAGGGAATCTCCCGACCGGCCAACTCATCCTTCACGTAGTCAGAAAAGCCTTGCCAGAAGGTAGCGTGGAGAGCCTCATTGTTCCAAGCCAATTCAGCTGCCAAGGTTTAGAATTGTACTGCAAACTGACCCACAGTAAGCGAACCTTGGCGGAGATGCAGGAGTGTGCTGGCTGCAGAGGAGGCGCACAGGGGTTCATCAAAAAGCTTTCTGAAGAGGCTCAGGAAAGCTTTATTATTGCCGGTAACTGGATCCTTTCTCTCCAAGAGTGGGGATGCCCATGCCAGAGCTTCTCCAGACAGCAAGGACATGATATATGCCACTTTGGCCTGGTCAGTGGAGACGTTATGTGGCTGAAGCTCAAAATGGATGCCACACTGATTGAAGAAACCACGGCAGGTCTTCAACTGATCCATCCGTCAGGAAACTTGATGTTCAGGAAATCTCTGACTAACTTGGCAAAGTGGGGTTTTCATCTTGAAAAAAGGCATTAGCAAGGTTACTCCTCACCTGAAGTTGTGGCACAGCAAACTCCTGCAGCATCTCCAGGTAATTTTCCCCTGTAATGGTGGTTGTATTGCTGGATGCATCGCAGAAGAAAAATGGCCCAATCAGCCCAGTGCTAGACATTGCACACCAAACCACCAGCTTCGGAGAATAACATTCATACTCAAGAATTTCTTCTGGGTTTGATTTTCCCCAAATTCGACAGTTGTGTTAGGTAACCCGACCAGATAGATGAAAGATAGATTTGTCGCTGAACCTTACGTTTTTCATGAGCTGAGGGTCATTTTGGTAATAGTGTTGTAAGGCCCCAGTCAGCACCAGTCCTCACCAGACACTAGTCCCCCAATCTAACACTGCAGTCTTCACCTATAGCCAGCCCCCGCTCAGCCTCGGGAGACTGGTTGCGTCTCCCAAAACTCGGTCGCCCCCAGAACGTACGCAAGGGATGGTGTCTGGGAATGGGCTGGCAGCAAGCCAGGAGCCCACAGATAAAGTAGTACCAAGATTCCACAGAGCCAAGTCCAAAATACAGAGCAGAGGTCATACACCATATATCCGTCCACCAAACGAAGTACGCAAGGGAAAAACACAAGCAGAGTACGGGTCACAGGCAAAGGTCGGTCCAGGCAGCAAAAACACAAGATCAGAAACAGGCAGGGTCAGCAACAAAAAATCAGATGAAAACACACTTCAGCACAGATTAGCCCAGCTCCCAGCTACAACAGGCACTGGTGACTGGGACCAGAGAGGCTTTAAAGTCTCAGCAGCCAATAGCAGTGCAGGACTGAGTCAGGAGCTGATCAGCCTCTAGAATCCCCTTCAGCTGTGCACAGCCTAACAATGGATGCTGGCGATGCCAAAATACATCAGTTTCCAGAACTAAAGGGAAAAAGAAACTGCTGCTATCTTAGTTCTCCTGGCTGCTGCAAATTACATTGCTGGATAGCGCAAACAGGGTTTAATACTGCGATGGTGCACGGAGTCCCCGGACAGATGAGAATTTCCTAGCAAGCGTAAATTGTGTTGTGTTGGAGCAGTGTGACGGCCATAAAACTTCTCAAACTCGTGCGTAACTGCAGTCAGGGACTGAAAAACTTCTTGCCAAGTGGCAATTTTGCAACGCTGCAATTGGCGAGCCATGGTAAAGGGAAGAATACACTTACAAAAACTGCAAAGCCTAAGTTGCCATATGCTAATGGCCTCAAGTTTCTCCTAATGATACCTGGAATTAAATGAAAAAAAGAAAGTGTTTAGTGACTTTTGGCACACCCTGAAGTTTAAAACTACCTGTTATATTGTGTTTGTGATGTGTATTCCTGCACTCCACTGTTACTCCTCACTTTGTTTTTTTTTTTCCTTTCTGATTTTTCAGTAAAAATGTTAGGATGTCCAATAATTGAAATTCCAGAATCCAATCATATAAAACAAAATAAAAAAAAGGCCTGAAAAAAAAGAAAATGAATGTACCTACCACACCTAAAGACTTGTAAGCTGAGGTATATATTTCACTTTATTTTGGGGTTTAAATAGAGTTTAAGAATCACCTTGACTTCGTCTTCTCCATTGAGTTCAATATATTTAGACGAAAAAAATGAAATTTTGCAATAACCACAGTGGCTTTCTTTAAACTGTGTTATTAAGGGTATTTTTTATTTCTCATTGGTAGTCTGAGGTTCCAATGAGAAATGGCAGTCTTGCCTGGTACTCTTATGCATGGCAATATTGGTCTCATTGAGAAATGGCAGACCGCTTGGTCCACTAACACATGACTATAGTGTTGGGATTTGCTGCAGTCTAATGTCTAGTTTAGCTCATCATATGCATGGCAGAATCATTCCCCTTTCTCCATAGGAAAATTAACAATTTATAACTTCTTTCACAGAGCATTCCATCAATTTAGTGTGTGATAGTAAGCCCAAAGTCCATAATTGTCTGCTTTGGAAACATTAAATGATTCCATACCTGCACAGTCATCACACACAATGCTTTATAGGGGTCATCTCTTGACCTGTCCCATATTACTGAGTATAAATTATTTTAGTCATTGCTTTTGTTCGAGATAAATGTCTTTATCTGTGGTCATCAAAAAAGTATGTGAGTTCTTTCTAATCTTTGTGTACAATAATATGGAAATGTCCTATTTTACTTTTGACAAGCGCAGATTAATTAAAGGCCTCTATAGAAAAGGCGTATGAATACAGTTTAAAAAGCAATAATTGGACCTTTCTATAAATATGCATAAATGCCCTTAGGATGTTTGGTAGACGTGACTAAATATGAAATTTTCATTTCAAAAGTGTATGTCACATCTACTAAATGATTCATTTTTATAAGCAATGATACCATTGGAACACTGTGTACTTCAGACTGAGACTTTGCTATTATTGATGAGACTCTTTTAATCTCTGACATAAAGCTCGACAAAATAAATGAGTTTATAAAGAGGAAATAATTATTAATGTAATAATGTGACGACTGGTGGTTGCATGAGAAATGCATTGATATATAAATAAATTCAGAAAGTAAACATTTTTTGGGAAAAAATCCTTTTTTGAATATATTCTAATTTGCTATTATGCAGAACAGTAACACCAGAAGGATGTGCATTAACTCAACATGCAACAACACACATCACATGCATTGATAAAATTGTGTTGCTATTCTCCAAACACTGCAAACATACCTTCCCTGTGCATTGCAGCATAACAGAGGTCCCAGATTCAAATCTCAGCCAGCACACTATATGCAGAGAATTTGTATGTTTTCCCCATGTTTGTGCGGGTTTCCTCTGTGTTCCTCCCACATTCCAAAAACATGCAGTTAGGTTAATTGGCTTCTCCTCAAAGCTGTTTTAGACTGTATTAATGATTATGGTAGGGGCATTAGATTGTGAGCCTCTTTGAGGGACCACTAGTGACTTGACTATGGACTTTGTAAAGGGCTGCGTAATATGTCAGCCCTATCTAAATACAAGATAATAATAATATATGGTATACCCTATGTTACAAACGTGCTGTGTGCTACATATTTAGCATGTGTGAGTTTTCTGTGAGTAGTGCTCTGAGCATCTGATTCAAATAAATGCCAAATGCCAATGCAATAGAAACAAGAATGAATTTTCAAAATGCATTTTACACCTGTCCAAAATGGACATATTCCCCTCTTACAGGAATCAAGAGTTCTTGCTAGAGATGAAGCTTTTGTTAACACGTGTAAGAACAATCAAATATAGCTATTGTTCTAAAATAGTTTAGGTTATGCTTGAGCTTTTCACAGCAGAAAAATTAATATAATCAAAAAGTAAAAACCAGGATGGGAGTTTCTATCTTACGAATGATTCAATAAAATGTATACATTTAGTGCAGTATAGAAACAGTTAACCTATTATTCACATAAATTAAGTTCTGACAAGAGTCCACAAAAAACTGTTACCTTCATGGGGTTTAGCTATAATGAAGTTATACATTAGGTTGCCCTCTGTTAGGACAATGGTCCCTTGGTAACAAGTTTGATGTACTTGCTTTCTTTGAAGCAATGTGGAAAAATGTGTAGTGTAAAAAAAAACGTCCGTTGTTTGTATGAGGCAAAAGCCTTGTATATAGTCTATTTTAAGATTCCTTAATATAAAAAAATCTTAAAGTGCACATCACAGCCGAGTGTTAACAGGCTTATATATTATGTAAAGACCTTAAACACAAAGTTTAAAAAGTCATCAGCAATAATATTTCAGTATATAATAACATTTTATCTTTGCAAGCCATACCTTACTAAATTTACTGCTGTCTGTTATGGAAATGCTAAAAATGTGTCTGGGTATGGTGATCTGTGTTAATGTCTTTACAGTATTCACATAGTCTATTAGAAAGGCATTCCAGAGATATGGCTTTCCTCTCTAAATAGTAAATTAGCTATGTTACTTAGTACCCATAGGCTAAGTTCTAGTACTGTCACATCAGATTCTCTCTTTTTTCACTTTTCACATCACTGTGTTTCATTGTATCCTGTATTGTAACTGCTTCCATTTAAGTCCTACACATGGAACCTCTCTTTTTATGGTGCATATAGAAAGACGAAAGTAAAGGTAATTGAATAGTCAGATCAAATATAAACCTTTACTTGAATAATCAAGAATAATATATGTTTTATACAGCATAATACAATTCAATTTTTCAGAAAAAACATGATAGTAACACTGTGAGAGCTGACAAAGCAACATGGCTGAGTTATGGTGCTCCCCCTAAATATTAAAATTGTGGCCATATAGTTTATTTCTTATTACAAGCATAATGACACTCTTCTGTCAGATTCCCTATTGCAATTTCTTTCTTACAGGGAGAGAATAACATAATCTGATTTCAAAGGTGTTAGGGGATATCCATTCTGGTACCCCACAATGCTTGGTTTCTGTAATATTGTAGGTAAAATCGCTTAGCAGCTCATTTGCAAAAATGACAACTTTCATGGGTTATGAATGTGCTAAATAAAAAGAATCTGACCTATAAAATAGAATTTCATGTTTACATAACTTAAATTAGGTATTCTACCCTTTAAGTGTCCTCTTTCACACAAACTTTGCAATTTAATTTATGTTATGATGTGCTTTATGTCTGATATTTCTGTATGTCACAGTATGCATTACCTTTAACAGGCTTTCTTTTCAGTTGTGTTAACATATATGTTTAATTAATTTTGCAGCTATATATATATATATTGGACCACCCAGGTTCTCCCATAATAGCCTATCTTGTCTATTATTGGAAAACTTGAATAAATCAGACCCATCGTATCCAACAAGTTGTTACAGATGTCGCTGTATCTCTTTTATATGTTAGAACTAAAGGAGCCTGTATCACCAAGACAAAAATTAGAGGTCAAAGTTTGGCAGCAGACATTACTTGAATATTTAATGTAGGAACGTGTAGTACATTCTTAGGATCCAAGGATAGTTGTTATATTTTAATTGACATTATGCCATTGTTTAATCAGTTAGATAAATGGTCTGTGGCAGCTAAGATACATGACAAAACACATAAACCCTAATTTTTTCTTCCTCATTCTCCTTCCAGATAGTGGATACTTCTGTTCTTTATGTTTATACACGGTCATAAGTCAAACTTTGGAATGTTCATTTAGGTTAACTAATGCAGACTGCAGTAGCACTAAGCATATTTCAGATAATCAATCTTTTTAAACAAATAATTAATGATCAGTGCATTGGTTTGCATAAACATAATTTATAGCAGTGCATCTATGGGAACTGCAACTTGGATATGTAAACAGAAGCTGTAGTGATTTTCAATATTATGAGATCTGTGGGAAGTCGGGAAAATAGATGCATGACTTTAGTGCAAAGGTTGCTTAAGTTATCTGTGTGCTTATAAAGAATAATATACCAAACATACAGAAAACAACATAATAAAATGGATTTTACATTTGAATGGTGCTGATAAAAATGGTACTGTTTAAAAAAAAGCTTATGTGTGTTACCTTAATTTGTATATATTATACTATATTTTTTTTTAATAATTATTATTCAGTGTCTTTTAACCACCTGAGCATTACACTGAGGTCTAGATTTCTGTACCAAAAGTGATCCACTGTTTTTCATGAAATTTTTTTTTGGTTAAAGAAAAAGCACATTATACATACCTACCTGGGAAATTCACCCCACCTGGGAAAATCTCCAGGTTAATTGCATGCACTGCAAAAAATTGGAAAATGTATCTTACTTTTATCACAAAAGTTTTAAACCTAAGGTGAACAACATTGGTACTCTGCCCCTAATATTACCCAACAAACACTCAGCTGTTTTAAGACAGCAAAAATGCACAATTTTTTACAGGAGGTATATAAAACAAAAAGGTAATTAGCGTTTCATTTTATTAGCTTTTTTTCCATAGACATAAATGCATGGGGAACACTGCACATTCTATTCCAAATCAAAACATGAAAAAATGTATCAAATTTATTTATTTCTTTACAGAAGACTGTTTAAAATCATAGCAGCATGGACTTTAATTAGTGTGGTCATTTATTTTGTGTAAAAAAAGTGTCGATTCCAGCCATTATTTAAGAAAGGAAGGCAGCAAATGTTGTACATGCTGGTTGTAGTGCATTTCTCTCTGAAAAATCTGAGTAAAATGGTTAATTCCAGACATTGATCTTAAAAATGATTTCAAACGCTTTAAAATAGCAACCCAAACCTGAAAGACATGGAAGAAAATAAAAAAAACTACTATTTGAATGGATAGAAGAATAGCCAAAATGGTAAAGACTCAGCCAATGATCAGCTCCAGGTAAGATCAAAGGTATAAATTTACCTGTGAGTACTGTTAATTAGAAGCCACCTTTGTGAAGTCAAGCTATCGGCATAAAGTCCCAATATTGAAAAGGCATGTGCAGTAGAGGTTACAATTTTTCAAACAACACACTGACTGGTCTGAGAAGAGAAATGGCGCAACATTTTGAGGACTGATGAAAGCAAGATTGTTCTTTTTGGGTATCAGCGCTACAGACAGTTTGTCGACCCCCAAACACTGAATTCAAGCCACAGCACACGCACCATGATATGGGGGATGTTTCTCAGACTATGGTGATAAGCCTATTTATCACATATCAGGAATCATGGATCAGTATGAATGCATCACAATACCAGAGGTCATGTTGCCTAATGATGAAGAGGAAATGCGCTTGAAATGGGTGTTTCAGCAACAAAACAGCTCCAAACACACCAGTAAACGAGCAACTTCCTGGTTCCAGAAGGAATAACACATTTTTAATAAATGTTTTGATATGGAGTACAATTTGTAGTGTTCCCAATTAATTTGTGTGCATGGAAATAAAAAATTTTATAAGGATTTTAAACTTTATTACCTTTTTAAAAAAACACTGCTATTAGTGAGGTTTGCAAGAGTTTTGCTCTAAATATGGCAGCCTGTGGTCTTATGTACTAATGCATCTGTTATGCAACATTTTCACTATGGATTCTTTGCATGTGAACGGGAAATGTGTTCTAATGAAGATCCTG
>NC_092859.1:72700839-72769486 GCF_032062135.1 Pyxicephalus adspersus
GTTAACAACAATGTCCTTCGTCCCTCTCCTCAGGCACATTGTCTTGGCGTCACCTTTGATTCTGCTCTATCATTTCTTGTCCCAGTTACCTTTCTGACCTGGTAAAAAACTACTCCCCTAGCCGCTCTCTTCGCTCCTCCAATGACCGACTACTGACTTCCTCACCCATAACCTCATCACACGCACAGCTACAAGACTTTTCTAGAGCTATCCCATCTCTCTGGAATGGTCTTCCTCATCCTATTTGGCTTGCTCCTATCTATCTAACTATCTGCTCATTTAAAAGGGCCCTTAAAACCCATTTTTTAAACTTGCCTACCCGTCTTCTTCTGTCTTTTAAAACCGTCACTACTTCCCACTACTACATATCTCCTCACCTATTGTGTATTACTTCCCCCACCTTCTAGATTGTAAGCTCTTCGGGGCAGAGTCCTCTCCTTCTGTGTCACTGTCTGTATTCATCTGTTATTTGCAACCTTTTTTTAATGTACAGTGCTGCATGTTTATGCTGTTTATTAATAATAATAAAAATAACTCATTTAGTCCTAGAAGCTGCAGGGGAAGCCAGGTCGTATCAGAATCCCAACACCATTCAGCTTGTTTTTGACTGAAGGGGACACTGATCAGGCAGGTGAGTATCTTTTATTGCAAAAGGAACATCTGCTTGATCACATGGAACCATTTAAAGTTCACTGACATTACATTTTACTCATTTGTCACACTTACAGGATATTGGATTACTGCACATTCATAATAATGCAAAAGTCAATACATCTTGGTATAATAAATTTGTATATTTAATCAAGTGATTAGTTTTTTTCTGTTTTTAATATAAACATTACAATTGAAAAAATAATATCAATTAAAAAACCAAACAGCACATGGGGAAAATAAACTGTGTTCTGCATTTCAAGTCCTGTTCAAGCACATCATTTCATACTCCGGAGAAATGTACAATCTTGTTTCCCTACTGTGATCACATAGACATAAACAGATGGGCCAGTTAAGTTAGAAATTAATTAACCCTCAGGCATTTTTGTGGGCCACAGAAGGAATCCCCAGGAAAAAGTTCCCACAGTTGCTATTCTTTTTAATCACCTTTCCTACTGGCATACCTAAGGCCACCAATATTGATCAGTAATGCTTAAATCTGTATGGGGGATCCAAATTGCAATTATTTTTTTACACTGTATTGATGTTGTGGCAATGTTATATTATTTAGTTTTGTTGTTCATTTCTACGATCAACCATATATAATGATTAGTGTCACTGTAGGGTGAAAGACAGGAAGACTATCATTCAACTGCTAGCAGGTGGCCTTTCTAATATGAAGATATTGTAGTGTAAATTCAATATGGTATTAACCTAGAAACCTTTGCAAAGAAAATAAAACATGTGCTGGAAGCAGGGCCATAGTTAAACATTAAACTTTAAGAAACTACTGAATTGCCGTATGTGTTTTATATGCAGCTCTATTTGTCAATTCTATGGACACCAAACAAGAGAAAAAAGTTATAGTTACATGTATTCTATTTATACTATAAAAGGTTCATTGGCTCTTCTTAAAATCCTCTGCACCTTCTATCTAAAATGACTTTAGTATTTTAAAAACAAATGTCCATAGTTAGAAGATGGAAAAGGAAACATTTGTTGCAATTTTGTAGTTTTGGAAGGACAATGGTCATACACTTTTTCATATTGATTATTTCTTATTGGTTGATATAGATAATCATGCTTTGAAAAAATTCATGTTGGCAAAAATTATCCTTTTTTTTTTTACAAAATATATTACTATACATATTACTCTAAAATGCAACAGCAGCTTATGGGCCAGATTCATCAAGCAAAATCGGAAGTTCGCTCGCGCGCACAAATTCGTGATCCAGCATCAGACCCCTCAAACCTATTTATCAACAGATTTTCAGCCGTCGATAATATGCTGGCGTATTCCCCCGACATTTATGAACTGAAATGATTGTGCGCTGTGAGGCGCGCATCACTAGCCAGCTTGCATTAAAAGTCAATCTTTCTCAAACAAATCTTTCTTTCAAATGGAACACATCTTCCATTTAGCCCTATATAAAAAATATTTGATGTGTTCAAATATTTCAAACATATATATTAGCTTAGAAATAAGCATATTTTTAAATGACCTAATATTTTCAGCTTCAGAAAAAGTTAACTGATTTCAGCTGTGCCACATACCTAAACGCTTACGATGCCTAATCCAAGGATCTGCTTGGTGATAAATCCAGAGTACTCTGTCCAGCGGACTAGATCATCCACCCACATTCTTGTTTGCTTTTATAGATATATAAATCTATATCTATATAAATCTATATCTATATACATGTATAGATATCTCTGATAAATATATAAATACATATAAATATAGTATAAAAATATGAAAAGATATATATATTGTATTTAAAAATATATATCTCTTTTCATATTTAGGATGGGTCTACACATGTTTCTGCCAAATTTATATGTGTTTTAATGCACTTTTACAGGCTCTTTGAAGCTTTTTAAGAAAGCTCCAATTGAAAACAATGGGGGCTTTTTTTAAGTGTTTTTAGCAAGATTTTGGAATCTGGAAAACCCCTTTAATAAGGAGACTCCCAAATCTCCCTGGGGAATGAGTACAGGGGTACTGAAAGGGTAAAAAATATGTATAAAAAGTAAGAGGAGGCTTTAATGTTAAATTATTGAATAAATGTGTGTGTTTAGTGTAACTTTAAAACTTTTATTTTTTTACAGGTTATCCAATGTAATCTTGCTTGGTTCTTTTCCTTAGTACCAGTAAGAACATAAATACCAGATGAATGAGATTATAGTAATTTTTAAACAAAACATTCTAATATATAAATCACTTAAAAAACAAGAAGGAAAGTAGCATATGTGTGGTCCTGTGGCCCTGTGGCTAGTTTATAGGGTTTGACTTTACAACAGAAAGTTGTAAAATTAGAATAGGTACTGAAAGTATATAAAAACGTCTTGTAAAATAAAACTGTTCTAAATTTTATCAAATTTTAATATTTTTTTTATGTCTCCACCGCTTTTTCAAAAAGCCGCATAGAAACTGCATGAGTTTAAACCTGGAATTTAGTAACATGGTGAAAAAGTGAAAGTGAATGTTGTATTCCATTATTCCATTCCATGTTCTACAAGGGGGAGCTGTGAATCCTGGCTGCCTGAACAACTTAAGCCAGTTTTGTATTTTTGAAGTAATGTTTGTGTTTTTGAGTAATTGTTACGCCTAGCCATGGTAATTTGCAGAAGTCCCGAAACACATGGTATATAATGTGGTTTGGTAGAACACAAACGTACCTTGTTCATGGATAACATTCTAGTGTACATGAATTTCTCACTTATATTTCTACCAAACCTGTTTAAATTACTGGACACCTTTAGCTCATTGTTGGGCTTGACAGTGAGTCAATTGCCATGAACATTAAACTCCCTTCAGAAATGATGTCCCTCCTCAAACAAAACGTTACTTTTGAATGGCGGTCTTCCTCTCTACAATACCTGGGCATTCAACTCACTCATAGTTATGATGCTTTTTATTGAGCAATTTATGTAGCACCATTTTGAAAAAAATGTATGCGGATCTTGTCAATCCTCCTCCCCTCTGTCTTGGTTTGGTGGCATAGCCGCAGTGAAGATGAATGTGCTTCCTAGAGTAATAAATCTTTTCTGTACTCTCCCCATAATGATAATGAAATGAAAACTAGATTTCCTTCAATCTAAGATTACAGAATTCATCTGGGGTAATAAATGCATCAGACTACTATGTTCTACACTGCTCACCCCTAAACATAGTAGTGATCTAGGGATTGCCCATTCAGGTGTCTCAACTTTCCCTGTTGGAGTCTGTCTTATAATAGACCCCAGTGGATGGATATAGAATCTCCATACTGTTCCTCTATGGCCATTAAAACCATATATGGGCGCTACCCTCCATCAGTCTAAAATCATACGCCAATCGCTGTGATACTCATTAACTGTCTGGGGCCAGATTAAGGAAAACCCAGACATCTGCTCTGCACATGCTCTTCTGACCTCTTTATGGGGAATCCAGAATTTGGACCAGTCCTAAATTGCCCTGTGTGGAATCTTTCAGGTACTGCCAACTATTCTCTTTCATTACGTCCAAACTGGTCAACATGACCTTTGAAAATACCTGCAAATCAATTGAAGCTTCTAAAGACCAAATATCTCTTCTATATTCAACTCCCCCCTTCAGCATACATACATGGGACCTGGAGGAGTGGAGTGATACTACAATGCTAATACCTTATCCAAAGTATCCCTTAATGTGTCTTTAATCAAATTAAATTATAAAACAATGCTAAAGGTGAAATTGCAAAAATCTTTCCTTGTTCCTCTCCACTATGTTTTAGAGGTTCTGGTATCATTGGGATTATAAAACTTGGTGTTCATGCCCAATAGCTCAGGAATTTTAGGGCTTGATTTGACTTGATTTCCCATGTTCTGCAATTATTGGTTCTATGCACTCCTGAGTGCGCTCTATTTAGTAAGATCCCACTTTAAGCCCACTAAGAGATTGATCGGATACCTCCTGCATTCTGGCAAGAAACCATTTTTTAAGCTTCTGAATGTCCAAAGATCACATATTTGTTGTAGTTAAAAAAGATGAAAATTAAAGCAAAACATCAATCCACTGCTACTGAAACAAATTGTTAAGACCAGCTTCTCATAAACTCTACGTTGGGCTTGGTAGAGTTTATGAGAAGCTGGTCTTAACAATTAACAATGTTTTTGCATAAAAACATCCTGTCAAAAAAAAAATCTAACTAAAATGTTAGAACAGCATAGTTTTCTTCTTTGAAATGAATGACACAGTTAAGCCTTTTGTATCCTTTTATCAGGAAATTGGCAAATAGAAGCAAAACTGTACAATTTTAATGAAAAGCAAGCTTTCATCTTTTGTTTTGAGTATATTTCGTTTTCTGGCAATAAACATAATTTCAAACAAATATCTATCTACATTTATCTTTAATAAAATCAAAAATAAAGGTTAATTTCAACAGACGCTTTCAAAAAAAACATGATTACATCAGTTCCTAAGATTAACCAAGGTATAAAAAGTGTTTTTAGTGCCCTTTCTGTTAGCTTTGCGGTAACTTGATTCCCCCTATATCCCTGAGTTAATGTGCTTGAGATGCTGTGTGGTACTAGATTGTGAACGGTGTAAATGTGTTATCAAGGTTTTTCACCTTTATGTGGCAAGGGGTTCCAGGGTTGATGACTGATAGGAAGTAAACATATTTTCACAGACTCTTGTTGAGTCCTTTTCGAGTTTCTGAAGCCCAAACTCATCTGGGTGGGAATAAGCCTTTATTCCTCCTTCCATATCTTATATGGTAGTTAGATGCCATTAATATAGAATATAGAACATTAGTTTCAATAAATCCAAATTTAATATATTTTTTAAAAACTTTTAGTTATTTAAAGTTTAATTCCAATCCTTTGCCAAACCAGTTTGTCTTACCCAGGCTTGCAAATGTATAATGTTATTTTACTTACCTTTGTCCTGGCAATAAGTGCTTTTCTTTTCCCTCCAACACTCACAGACCCTTATTGTTCTCAAATAAAATTATTTACAGATCCTGCATTGTACATGATGACCTCAGAGAATGTCACTGGTCTATCCTTTTCATCAATCACACACAAGGGCACCTGTTGGAACGTAAAGAAAGTAAACGTGAAAAACAAGCAATAAGTTTGTTTTGGAACAGACATTTCTTAGGAGTTCAGCTTCAATTCAAAATTATTTAAAATTTTTAAATATAATAAATTTACTTGAAATACATATTGGAAATTTTTTGTTGGTAAAACTACAGTAATCATCGTTTGAAAAAAAAACACAAAAGACTGTAAAAATTGTATTGCTAAGTCTGAAGACATGCTGCTGGTCTACAGAGCTGGTGTTAAATAAAGCCACCATTAAATTATAGCACAGCCCCTCATTAATTAATTTAATGTTACTGAAGTCTTTTTACATATTGCATATTAGGGTACTTACTCACAAGGAAACCATCAGTACCTGAAAAAATACAGCCTGGTAATCATGGTTCTCTATACATATTATGCAAAATACTTAGTTATATATTCCAAAATCATAAGAGCCTGGGGTAAAAACACATGCATAAAAACCTGCATTTCCCTCAAGAAAATCAGTGTTTTCCAATTTGACATTTTCTGGTTGGCAGTGCAGTCATTGACAATGGACTGAACATTATAGATACATGCTTCAACCTCATGCCTGCTAAATGTTTCACACATATTTTGTTCTAAAGTTTGGTATTCTGACCTTGTGGTTCATTCCACTTATGGCTAAACAGTTTTGTTCCACTTGCAGAACCAACAAAATACTGTATATACATTTTGAAGGTGGTACACCACAAATAAAAGACTTTTTTACTAAAATGTACAAGCTAGTAAATATTTGCAAATTAAATGCAAGCTAAATATATAGATATGATCCTGGCCTTAGTGCTTGTAAAAATTTTTTAGGAATGCTGCCCATTTATTCATAACTTTTACATAATTTCATCCTCATCAATATGATTTTTTTTATAATTTTGTGTCTTGAGTTGTGAAGTTCTGATAAAGCATTTTCTGTTCAAATATAATGCTTATTACTTGAGTTTGATGGATATAAATATATCTGTACAGTTGTCATTCTCATTCTCACTAACACTTATAAAGGACGCAGCAAGTAAGTGACACATTCTTGTCACACAGATGGTTCATTTGCATAGCAAGCTTGCCACTGTTGCAAAGTTCTCCATTAAACAGAAGGGTTGGCATCCTAAGCACTTTTTAAAAACATCTTCATTATTAGATGGTCGCAGTATGCATTAACAGAATGATACTATGGGCCTAATTTATCAATACAATGTGCGTACGCTCGACAGGTGTACGTACGCGCCAGTCGGCAAGCTATATTACTGCTAGTCGGGGCCAAGTTCTAGTGAACTCGCCTGCCGGTTTCCTACAAAAATGAGCAAGGATCTTGAATATGCCAATTAAGGCGAATAATTTTCAGCTGTGTGATTCAGGAGGAGATGTTAAATTCAATGATAGCAATTGATTAGCGCACACCTCTGCCCTGTTCTGTGCGCATCTCCAGTCTATTTTACAGGTCAGTTTGAATATTTAAAGGATGATTTTTTTGTGTAAGTGCTACTTTTTTATGTTACATTCTACTCAATCACAAACTTGCTTCAGTTATAGTTACATTTATTGCACTTGTTGTTTTGATACTTTTTCTTTTGGTTGCAACACTGCAAACTAATTTCTATCAAGCTGTATATATACTAAGTAGCACTTTCTAATATGTCATCACACAATAGTATGACTATAAAAAAACATGTGAACAAACATTTGTGACCTGATTCAAATTTGATTTATGTTTGGCTTTAGAGCAATCACATATTTTAGTAAAGGATTATAGGCAAACATGTTATAATACATGTATGAAGGAACATTTAGTGATTTCACTTGTGTGTGTATGTCAAAATAATTTTAAATGTATACCCATTGTCACATATTGGTATTTGAATATATTATGTACAAATATTTTTTTTCTGAATAAATTGTCTTGGTTTTTCTTTTTTTTTTTTAATAGTCTGTGGAAGCACATAAGGTGGATTCCTCCTTTACCCAGAAGCAATATTATCCATGAATGTTGCTTGTAGCCAAGCCCATAACATCTGAAATCGTAGAAACAAATAGGCAATCTTTTCAATTTGAAGCATGTGAAGCAATATGGTCCTTTTTCATCCTATAATTTCTCTTTTCTATGTATTTCTCTTTTCTATGTATATGTACACACGTCTAAATGCATACAAACATGTTTTGCTTCAGGTGCATTTATGTCTTTACATACATGCATGAGTGCACATGAAGCAAAACAAGCAATATACACAAAAAAATAAAAACTTACCTGATTGAGAACTGTGCAAAAGTGTGGCATTTTTTTCAACTGATAAAACACATTTCACATGCACATAGGGGGTCCGCCTTGGCGCACAACTATGGGCTACCATCCTCCTGAAGTTTGGAGCACAACTATGCGCATCAAACAACAACTGAGTTTTAACAAGACAATTGTGCTGTTTTCAGCCTTTTCAGAGAAAGGAACAGCTTAAAAACAAATCACAATTGATTTTTTAACCACCTGAGCGTTACACTGAGGTCTAATATATATATATATATATATATATATATAAGAACCTGTCAATTAGTCAAGACTTGAAAGAAGGAATATGCATTAGACAACTTGCCACTTAAAAAAGGTTTGGTGGTAAGACTGGGACGCCGGAACCCAATGTTTAAGAAAAGGATTTGAACTGTGCTTTATGATTCTGACTTTTGTACCACAATTACTAATTAAATGCCTTGGACGTTTATATTAAACCACAAAAAATTATTTGTGAGCTTGTGTGAATATCTTAAGGTCACTTCACTTGGAAGAACCCAGGTACAAACAGCTGCCCCCATGGGGGTAAGTTGTACATGTCATTAAAGTGAAGTCTAATTTAAGGTGGTTACAGACAGCAAAGGTTGTTTATCTGTTTATAAATGAGAGTACTAAACAATACCCTGTTGCTCAGTAGGCACTGCAGACTTTGTGTGGAAATATTGGCTATTATTGGCTATTATTGAAATATTGGCTAATATTGGTATATTTTCTCTTGGGGAGACAATATACTTCAAGCTGAAAAATACGGCTTTTCAATTAACACAAAATCTATTTTGGACAAATGCCTGAAATGTATATTTGTGCTAAAAGTTTTCTCCCAATAGACTCAAATTTGTTTAGTTATTTTATTATGGCAAAAAAGTCGCTGACTTACTTGGTTCTTCATAGTCCCTACTTTGCCAAATTGTATTGGACTCCACAGGACACTATTTATGTGCCTCTCTGGAAAATAGAAATATTTTGTACATATAAGTGTAGTCTTCTTGTAATAAAATATTAATAACATGCAGAATAGTTTAATCCTTTTAGGCTTGAACAAAATTAAGCATGTAATTATATATTAAAAGAAGGGACATTTTTTGTCTCCTTCTATCTCTTCTACTATTCCAAAGCCTATATATTTTAACTCATACACTGATTTTGAAAAGAAAATGAATTGCTATACTGCAAACTATATTATATTAAATAACGCAAAAAGTTAAATTCTTTTATCTGTTTTTACTGAAGTAGATGGGGAAAACTATTCATCGATTTACCACAAGGAGGCCTACTATACTAAGTACCGTATATTTTTTCAAACCCAAGTCATTAGAGTCAAAGGGCTCTCATTATAAAATAGGGAATGTGACATTCCCTCATTCCTGGTTGGAATCAATTACTGGTATTGGAACACATGGACCTGGAAGATTCCCCACAGGGAATGTTTGAGGGAATGTATGATTACCTGATTTATGAATGTAGCCACAAATGAGCATTTTTTGTAGTTTTCACCTTGAAGCAACGGTGGCTTTAGTAAATTGTTTTGTTGCTGTTGGGTCTATAGGTTAAGGAGTCAAGTATCTGATCCCAAATCCTGTATTATAATTAAAGCAGCCATATTATACTGAGAAGCATGGCCCCAAAGTGCTGAACAATGGGTGTGGTTTAAAGGGACTTTGTCAATACACAGAAAATAATACCTAAATACTGTTCCACAAGCTTTTATGCTTTCCTGCACACAAAATATAGGTATACAAAAAGCTAACTGCTTCAGGCATATGGTCATAAACTACACCTATCCTATTCTTAACAGGCAAACTGTGTATGCTGTGTATGCTGTGTGTTTCGTTATACACGCCTCATCTGTGCGCTTAGATGCAATGCTATGTGTTGCATATTCCTGATCATTTCACTCCTAGCATACAAAGTACAGTGGTAATAATTACTTAACGGAGTGTAGCAATTAGTCATAGGGTTATAGACAACTCTGTTTACAAAGTGCACGATTCTCTTTCAGGATACTTTCCCATTTAGCCACTTACTGTGCAAAAAAATTGCTTTAAATAAAAAATTTTACCCTCAAATTAAACAACAAATAGTAATTTCCAAGCCAAAAATTTTAGGCCCCCTCCACCCTGAGCAAAAATTCTCTTAAAGCAAAAAACCATAAGCAAAAAAATCTTCCCTGCCTTCTAAACAGTTCCGGCATAATGATATGGTGTTGGCTCGAAGGCATGTGTTTATGAGTCACTCCCTGGGAAGTTTGGGCCCAAGGTGGTCAACTAATTTGTTTATATAAAATATCAGGCATTGCTGGTGATGCTTCTATGAGGCAAGCACCTGCTGGAGCCAAAAATTGACCAAATTTCAACTTGAGAATGACACAAAGGGCCTGATTTAATAAAAAAATTGAATAAATAGGTTACCCTTCTGCCTCCCTCTATGGTCCTGATTTATTAAAGCTCTGCAAAGCAGGAGAGGATACACTTTCATCAGTAAACCTGGGTGATCCAGCACAACTGGAATAGATTTCCAGAGCAATTTGCTCTTTGTTAGCAAATGTTTTCAATCCTGGACCTGATCAATTCCAGGTTTGCAGGATCACCCAGCTTCTTTGATGAATGAAGTGTATAGTGTATTCTCCAGCCTTAGAGAGCTTTAATAAATCAGGCCCATAGAGAGAGGCAGAAGGGATAACGGATATCACCGTGCTTCATGCAAACAAAATACAGTACCATAAAAAAGTAAAAATAAAAAAAAAATATTTTTACTGTGTAATAAAAAAACATAGTTATCAAAAATGTTTTAAATACAAAAAACACCTGAAAACATAAAGAAATTGATAAATTAAAAACTAAAAAACAGAAAATCTAAAAAACCTAAAATTTTGCTATCTTCTTCTTGTCTTATAAAAACACAATCCTCTTTCTTTTGACCCTTTTCAAAAACAGTCAGCAGAGGAGAGAGAGGACAGACAATAGAGGATGGATCTTATTTTTACAAAGGAACAGTGACGCTGTTATTTTTATCTTAACATAAAATTGATCCTGAAGAATGAGGAAATAAAACTCCTTCAAAGTTTTCATAACAAGACCATTAAATTTGGTAGGCTGAGGTCAGCTGAGAAGTGTAGGATCTTGTCAAAGATCCAAAAATGTATTTTACACACATGGATTAATTTTCCTGGTTGAAATAAATTATATTTTTTATGTCTTTTTTTTTTTTATGCCCCATGCATCTGGAAGCAATATATATTGAGAAACACATCAAGAAATGATAATGGTACAATTATTAGAATATGCACATTACAATTGTTAACAACAAAAATTGTATACTCTATTCTTTTGTCTACATAATTTTCTTGTGTTTTTAATGTACAATACATTATGTTTTTATGAATAGTCAATGTGTATTAGATAGAATTACTGTAATTTGGTGCTGTTAATCCATTAAAAAATTTGTTTAATAAATACTGCTGTTACAATAAGACAAGCCTGGAACGAGTGATCTAAGAGCCTGCTCGACTGGGAGAACAGCACATCAGACGGGCAAGGGGTTAAGAGTTGCTTTGAGTCTATAAAAACATAAGTTTTAGGATTTGTGTGTGTCTGGGGGAAGGGATGGGACCAAGATTATAAAGGTGGAAGGATAGAGAGGTGAGGTCACCAGAAATTTTAGGTGAGCTAGTGTAAACTTCCCACCCTCACTCCCTTGGTGGTGGTAGGGGTTAAGGGTTGGGATATAGATTTCCAGACATAAAATAAAAAAAGATAGATGAAAATTTTAACATCATCTCATGACATCAAGTTAACACATTAAAAGTGGCCAAAGAACCACAGGGCACTTTTACCTAAAAATTGATATAATATATACTATTATGGATTTTTTATTGTTAACAGTGTTTGTAAGTATTTTGGATTTTTCAATTTTTTTTAAAGATTTTTCTGATAGCAGTAAAAGTCACAGCTGTTGCTTCACTGGCTTTCAGTCATGTGGTAATAGTATACAAATTTTTGGCATGTGGCAAGTTACAGGCATATAGCTCGATCTGTGTTTGCAGTAAATTCATTGATAAGTAATATTTTGATAATGAGGTTATTTATTTATGAAATTAGCTATTGCAATGACATGTGGGAATTCTTAATTGATTCATGAAGTGATTGAAACTAAAAGTAGAAATATGCTGGGTATAAGTCTGCAGAATTGACCAAATGGTGGAGTAAAATGGTACTTTCTGCTTAATATAAAAAATGTTCTAAATGTGCAGCTCATCCCTATTCTTCCATAGATTACATTTGTCCGGTTCAGTATAATTCTGTTAAGGAATTCTGTGTTAAACACCTATTCTTTATGTACCATGTGATTACCTAAACTTTCTACTTGTAATAAATAGGAGCCTAAATGATCCCTTGTTATTTAGCAGTCTGACATACCAACAGAGATTATTACACCATTACTGCAGCAGCTAGCAATTAAAATAAAGTAAAATAGCTAAATATTTAATAATGTATGTGTAACCTGATTGCAATATAGTAAAAAGTAGCAATGGTTCAGCTGGGCTGAACATTTTTTTCATAGAAAACAAGACGCTCCATTTGAAATCATGAAAAGTCACAGCAGATTCAACCTACTGTTAGAATTACACTCTGCTCTAAAATTGAAATATAGCTGTCCATTTCTAGATTTAAATCTGTTCAGCGTACATAAATACCTGCACTTTTTCTCCAGCATGGTGGATAATCAAAATTGGTAAAATCAGTGTTCTCAACTAAATGTCAGTAAAGTAAATGAACCAAATACACATCAGTGGAGCAGCAGTTATATGAATTTTGTGAAAATGAAAAAGATTTGATATGGTATATGGCACTGCAGAAAAATGATCCTTGGCAAGCATAAAGATATTATTTCCAGCAAAAGTGATGATGAACGCCTGTTGTTAAATTATAAATAGTTTGCTGTTTTTCACTGCTTTAAGCTAAAAATAATTTAGGTCTTGGTTAATTATAATGATTGGGCATATAAAAAGCATGATATTCTTGGTATACAACAACAAGTATACAACAAAGCTATAATAAGCTCAAAATTCATCAATATTTTTGGTACAAAATAGCTGTTAAATTTGGCATATAACTGGAGGAACCATAAAACTTATCTCCAGGCAAATATTTTGCTGGCCAGAAATGTATTTACTAAGAGCCCCAATATTTTACAGGTTCACTAGCGGTGGAGTAAACAATGCATGCCCCAAATTACTTTTCAATGTCCTTTAACCTAAACCAAAAAAGAAATGGTAGTGATGGCGTCTGCTCACAAAATATGTTGGATGGTGGCAAACATAACTGCCTACAACTAGCTTACAATATGACATCATATTTAGTAATTATACAATCCCTGGAAGTGCATTTAACAGAACTTACAGCCCTATATAATATAGGAGCAGTTTGTAGCAGTCATTTGCTAGTTCATCCAGGTTCCCCTATTATAGTTTATCTTCTTGGAGAGCTTTAATAAAAGTGTTGGTCAGCCTCCGCTGCTGCCACTACCTCATCTATGTATGTATGTGTGTATTCCTGGTCTTCCTACTTAGATGGTACAATTAAACCCTGTAGCAACCTGTAAAAAGGACTTTACACAATGCATTAACTGTTAATAACTAATTTAGATGTGCTGCCATTACTACCTTTATCAGTTTGTCACTTCTGGGTAGCAATGGGCAGATTTCTGGTGCTGAAAACTAACATACCATGTTATGACTTTGAGTTACACTTTTAAAGTAGATTATCTGCATCTGTAACATATTCTAAATTCTTAGTATAGGATGTTAAAAAGCATTGCAATGCTGTAATTTTGGAAAAACATTAAGCTATACACTGTAAAAAAAAATTTCATTGACAAGACAAAATGTGTTTTCGTCTCAGCAATTAAACCAGGCATGCACATAAGGAACAGAAATTACAAACAGTTATGGATATGCACATTAAACACCATTTTGTTCCCATTTTCTGCATATCCGTTTTTTATTTTTTGTTTTGTTTTTTTATTTTGCAAAATCTGTTTTTCCTATTTTACATATTTATGAGCAATAGAAATAGGTTCTCCAGAAAGATGTTATTCTTAAAGGTGAATTAGTTCATATTCAGTACAGATTTTGCATTTTTACTTTTTTTATCTGAAGATCTTTACACCAATTTGACTTTTTTTTTTGTTAATTCCATATGTGGATGATTGTTTTGTATGTACAGATATGCAGCTGACTCTCTAGTGGTTACATGGTTCTTAAGGAATATAATTAACATCCCTTGTTTAAATAGAAATGTTAGCATATTTTAGCAAATACCTTAAAGTCCAACTTCAAACAAAACATCTAATTTTTAGTTTTGGATACATCAACGATGCATTGGAACTTTTATAAGGCTTTTAATGCTGGGCAGCAAATATCATAAATACAAACTGCTAATCTCAGTATTCCTGGCATGGCTTCTTTAAGGGTAAGTTTCTATATAAACTTTATTTGGATGTCATTTGTGAGTAAAATAAACATGTTTTTTCAGACGTTATTTTAAATATGGTGAGTTACTTGAATTTCACACAGATTTTTTATCTAATCAGAGCGGGAAGGGTAGCATGTTTCCCTGAAATCAGTGCAGGCATCTATTGTACTAGCCAATAATTAATGCAGAAGGTTTGAAGATTAAGTGCCACAATTTTCTTTTTAATGCAGCCAAAAATAACAAGATACATGCAGAAAAAAAAGAAAAGGAAAATCAGTTTGCTTCAAATAACATTTTTCCTCTATAGTTCTTTTCTTTCTTAGTCAGCGAGGCCTGGAGCGGGGGGAAGGGAGTGAGGGCTAGTGGAAGGCCTGCATGACTGGGAGGGGTAGGGAGCAGGCAGTGCAAGGGTTAAGGTGCTAAGGATTGGAAGGGGATTGACTTAGGTGATAGGAGGGGTGGGAGGTGTGAAAAAGGGGGGGGACGGAAGGGGTGTATCATTTTACAGAGGAACGGAGAGAGAGGAGAAAGTTTCCCACCTGACCTTCCTGGGGGATTAGGGGATTTGTTGGGGGGGGGAGGGTTTAGGCAGTGAGGTCCTCGAGGGTGTTGTTTGGCGTTATAGTTTCAGTGGGGGTAAGAGACCCATCTACGGTATGGTAGTCTCTGGAATTGTTGTGGTTTTTGGGAAGGTTCCATTATTTGGTTGGTTAAGGGCTGCGGGTGCAGATGGTATCGTTCCCGAGCTGGTGGTTTACGGCAAGCAAACATATCGCGGCGGTGCAGACCCAATAGTATTGGAGAAGGTAGTGGGGGCCTTCGAGGACCAGTAACCTAAGGTGTTAATTCATTAGGTTGGGTTTTGGTTAATTAGGATTAATCATTTGAGAGGTTATTTGATATGTTAATTATTGTTGGTTATTTGGTTGTTGTTTTTTATGACTGTTTATGAATTTTTATGTTTAAATAGGTTTGTTTAATAAAAGGGGCCTGTGAGGCTAATTAACCAAGTTATGGTATGGTGTGCTTTCCCCCAACCCAATGCTGCATTCTTCACCTTTAACACTTCAGCCTTGGGAGGCTAGTTGCACTGTCCCAGCACACAGTTGCTCCAAGGACTTCTGTGCGCAAAGGGTGGCATCTGGAGAAGGACTGACAGAGAACTTGGAGCCAACAGATTGCACAGTACAGGGGAGATGAGTAGAGGCAAGTCCAGAATACAGAGCCACAGGTAATACACAGGTATTCCTCTCATCAAAAAAGAGATCCAAGGGTAAAGACAAAGTAGAGTCGGGGTCATTCATTCTCAAAATCCCAAGAACCCAGGGCACACAAGCATTCTGATCAGTTGCGCTTCAACTTACCAACTTCTTACAGCACAATATTGTCCTTAAAATGAATGATGACAGTTAGTGAGGTGTGAAAGCTAGAGATTGAGTTTATACTTTGACTTTATTGCATTGTATTGTATGCTTTCTTCTTTTTTCTATTTATTAATGTTGAAATTTGCATTATGGGTGGTATTTAGGCTAGCCATACACTATTCAAAAATTTCAGAATCAAGAGTCAAAACAATTCCATTTACAATGATATGTCTTTATGATATTTGGTAAGATTGTTAATCAAATATTGATAAGACAAAACCTTTTTTCTGTTGTTGTTGCTGATTGGGTAACCACAATATTGAAACCCAAACCACTTTTTGTGTTACAATTCATACTTTTTTGGATAAAATTATAATAATCCGATTTTGCTTGATGAATCAGGGGCAGTGGATCACTTTTGGTACAGAAATCTAGACCTCAGTGTAACGCTTAGGTGGTTAATGTCCTTTTTTGTTTTTTATTTGCCACTGTGAATTGTATTATATATCCTTCAATAAAGAAAAATTTTCAAAAAAAAAAAGGGATCCAAGGGTAAAGACAAAGTAGAGTCGGGGTCATTCATTCTCAAAATCCCAAGAACCCAAGGCACACAAGCATTCTGATCAGTTGTGCTTCAACTTACCAACTTCTTACAGCATAATATTGTCCTTAAAATGAATGATGACAGTTAGTGAGGTGTGAAGCTTGAAGCTTGAGATTGAGTTTATACTTTGACTTTATTGCATTGTATTGTATTCTTTCTTCTTTTTTCTATTTATTAATGTTGAAATTTGCATTATGGGTGGTATTTAGGCTAGTTATACACTATTCAAAAATTTCAGAATCAAGAGTCAAAACAATTCCATTTACAATATATAAGATTGTTAATCAAATATTGATAAGACAAAATGTTTTTTCTGTTGTTGTTGCTGATTGGGTAACCACAATATTGAAACCCAAACCACTTTTTGTGTTACAATTCATACTTTTTTGGATAAAATTATAATAAAATGTATTATATATTTAGACCAGACATATATATATCCTTTTTTTTCAACATTTCAGAAATTTATAAACAGTGTGGATGTTTTCCCATGAGAAATGTATATTCTGTTAAAAATGGTTCTCAGGACAGGATGGGTATCACAGGAAAATAATCAGTTGGCTTGCTATATGTTAGCTATGTACGACACATCATATACCTGTCAGGGCATAACATACAAGTTCCATTACAGTTTTTTTTTGGTAGATAGTTAAGCACACAATACTTTTTTTCTACTTTTAATGTACATGTTTTTGAATCTAAATGAAATGTGACAAAAATGGTAATATAGTGGTTGATGATTTTTTAGGCTGTCAGCACACAGATGTGTTCGGCTTGTGTTCATGTACCCTCTATTTGTATGTACAAGGGAACTTGTATTGCAGCATTACATTTGTGAAAGCTCATTTGAATTTTCATGATTTCAATGGTACTAGGATTAAATAGTTACAATCTGTTCAAAAGAAGTCCCAGGTTACTGACCCCAGGTCAACAAATTTGTACAAGCCACAGTGTTATGCTGAATGTAATGTATGATGTATTATCTGTCATACATAATTAAAAGACATACTTCCAGAAATGATTCTGTAGCATTCCTTTACTTTTGGGTTGTTTTGGTGGACTGTATCACTCACTGCACCTTCCAAATTTTTAAAGGCTCTATTTGTAAAGCAGTGTATCTGATATTCCTTCAAAGTTTCCCTGTTAGGAAACAGTTACTGCAACTGAAACACATGGACCTGGAAGATTCCTACCAGTGAATGCTTGAGGGAATGTTGGATTCCCTGTTTGATAAATAGAACCCTAAATGTACCTGGTGTTCAATTAATTGTTCTGGGGTTTCTGTGAATTAAGCCCAGCACTGCTTTTCTCTTGTTGACGCTGTTCATATTTTAAAGACAGATAATGAACTGCCAACAAGAGGGGAAAGATGAGCAAGTGACACCCTGCTGTTCTTTCCTCCAAAGGAGTGAACAGCAGGATGTCACATGCTTATCCTTCCCCCTATCTTTTCCCTAAAACAGAATGGCATTAAATAGGTAATTTGACCCTACTATTCTGGTCTACTGGTTAGGACAGTGTTTCTCATCATTTGAATATGGGGGAACCCTTGAAATACTTTTTATGTCTTATGAAACCCCTTTCAATAATAACTAAATCCTTTTATATTGCTGCCCAGTACAAATAGCCAAAAAGACCATTGTTGTCAGGTAAACAGACCTTGGAGGCACAAAATGCCTATTGATCAAGGAACCCCTAGCAACCTCTAAAGAAACCTTAGGGTTCCACGGAACCCTGGTTAATAAACACTGGGTTAGAGGGTCTTAGTCAGGTTCCCTTTAAGGGGTAGTGCTTCTTCAATTAGTGGAGGGTATTGTATGTAAAGTGTTGAGCTAATCTCCCATTAGAGGAGAGGGTTGTTGACATTTAAAGATAGCTGAAGGTAAATGTGGTTTAGGGGGAAATTCAGTCTTGGTTGAGAAGAAAATCAGAATAAAATCTCCTGGCATGTTAGAATTTGTGGAGTCCCCTGACTTGGGGAAGTGTGGTGTTTGTGTGTTCCTCAATTAAAAAGTACTGCATCTGAAGATATATATTTGAATAAACTGAAGGGAATGATTACTGAACAAAAAGTGAAATATCATATGAACACAAATTGGAAGTACTAAAGCTAAAAACTAAGCAAAAATATAACACACCCTTGCAGTGGTGCACCTACGCCCCACAGCCCCATCTTAGGCTTCATTCCTGGCCTGTCTGACCGCTGAGGACATCCTTCAATGCCAGTCTATAAGCCTTACAGTGTACAGGAGGATGTCAAGGCCCCAAATACCAATTGGATAAGAGCTGGGATGGAGTAAGGTAAACTTTACTCCTTCAACATCATCCCATATAAGATAGTAACAATTAAAACATTTAAAGTTTCACCTTCCTACTGCAAGGATGGGCACAGGACTTTTGCTTGGAGTTTAATTTAAATTATTTATTTTATTGTTATATGGATCCAGTTTTTCAAAGTTAAAGTGAGGAAAAGCAGTAAAGCTGATGGCAATCAACAGTATGTTTTATGTTCAAAGCAATCCATGTGTGTGGAAATTATTTCAATCTTGTATTATGGTAAGTGGCCTGCAGGAAAGGTACTGGGCAGGACAAACACACTGGCGGAATGAGGGGAAAAAGTTTAGAAGGGATGATGCTTGAGGGATTGGTGATCTATAAATTCATAAGGTGGCCTGAACCTGTGGGGTACATTTAACATGTGCACAAAACTTTAATTACTGCAAATTGATTCCTTAATTTATTCTTGAATAAAGAAGGGAAGTTGTGATGAAATAATGACACATTGTTTTAATTATTCAAAGCAGAGATTAAAACTTTTTTCTTTCAATAATAAAGATATAATGAAGGAATAATGTACAGAGAAACCAAAGGCAAAAGAGATCACTATATATACTGTTAAATATGCCTAAACTAAAGCATAGGGGTATTGTGATGAATTACCATTATGTTTAAAGTTACATTTTTAGTCTTTATCAAACATTTATTTATTTCTTTGGGATGAATAACTCTTTGGGTCTGGTGATATATATTTGGAATATTGCCATATTTAGCCACTCAGTACACTAAAAGCTTTGAAAATAAACATAAGTAGACACATTTTATTTTGAATTCTTACATGGAATATTTTATGACATTTTATTAGCTAGAATAGTACAACGAAAAATCTGAGGTTAATATGCTTTCCTGCTTTCACAAGGACTTTTGACTTTTTTAGCGCACTTTGCAATAAGTCACTGTCATATATTTTTTTCCTCCTGGTAGATAGTTTTAAAAGGAAGACAATCCTTCCTGTGGTTTTACAAGCATTAGTACTTATGTAGTTTATTGAAAATCCTTCCGCTTTCTCAGAGCAATTTTGCTGTACGTATTATTTAGCTCTGTAAGCCATTCCCATATTCATCCACTTAATAGGGTCAACAGTGAGAAGACAGACTAATCTTTTGTCTTTACTATGGGAATTAGGCTACTGTTTAAGTAAAGTTAAAAAATCTAGTGCTCAAAGTAAGTACAAAGACAAAATCTGTTCTGCTGCAAATGGCTCCTATTATAGTGATTTTACATGGGTGGAAATGGCAACTTTCAATGGTGTCAAAATTAAAATCACTGTAAAGTAAGATGCTTTACTGCGTAGGCTAATAAGAACTAAAGAACATTTTAACATATCCAGCATATATCACTGATTGTTCAAAGAATATTATCAGTTAAGTTTTTCCCATTTAAGAAAAAAGTTATTATTTATATGTGTAAATTGGAGGCGCTCGAGGGGTTGCCTGAAATATATATATTGTGGTAGCTTACTGGGGGTTGCTCATGGTAATGGGATGCTTACAAGGCAGATTAGAGGCAGCAGACTACAAAAGTCCAAAACAACAGCAGTTTTATTTATTTAGCAAAGTGTTAGAGCACACTGTCCAGCACTTCACAATGAAAAAAAGAATAAACAATAGCCCAGCTGGGCCTCTGGCTACCTCACTTAGGTGCCCTCTCTTACTAACACATTCACTATATCAGTACAGTTCCACTCACAGTTCAAGTCTTGTTTGCCCACTGGCTTTCCTGGAGCTCTGTCCCCTTTTCTTGCAGCCTGGAACAGACTCTGGCTCCTTTCCCAGCCTGGAACATACTTCCTCTCAACCTGAAACCCTCTGGCTCTCTCTTCAGCCTGGAAGGCTTTTGGTCTCTTTTCAGCCTGGAACTCTCTGGCTCTCCTGCAGCCTGCAACCCTGTTGAACCCTCTGGCTCTTTCTCAGCCTGGAACCCTTTGGCTCTCTCTCTACATTGACCACTCTGGCTCTCTCCCAGCCTGGAACCCCCTGTCTCTCTCTCAGCCTGGAACCCTCTGGTTCTCCCTCAGGCTGGAACCCTCTGGCTCTCTCTCAGCCTCTTGCTGATCAATTTCCCTCTGTCTTGCACCTGAGTGCAGGTGCATATATTGCAAATCAGGGTTGGGCCAAGGAACCCACCCTTTCTTTCCCTTGGCCAGCCAATAACCTCTTCTGCCACTCCTCCATTTTCCTTTTTTGTGTGATGAAAGTAAACATTTTACATTTTAACAACAAACCTTATGAAAGGGTAAAACAAAAGACAGAACCTCTTCCATACAACCAACAAAATAAACCAGATACCTCACTGATATCATGATCACGCACAGAAGATGGATTCAATAAAGAAATACAATAGTTAAATAAAGAATTTTTGAACCGTTCGTATCTCCCTCACTACGTGATATTTGTTTTATTATTGGTTTCTGGCCTTCTTAACTGACCAAATCCTAGTGCGCTCCCAAAGCCCTACGGTCATACCAGACCGCGTGACGAAAAAATTCTATTACGTCCTGCAGTCGACTAGGTGATAATGTATATTGTAAATAAGGCATCCATGTTCCAAATAACTTTTGTGGGTGAGTATCTCGATGCAGAGTGGCTTCAGTTTTTTCTATAATCATTAATGTTTGAAGGTACTGTGTCAATTGTATAATACCAGGAGGGTTGGGTTCTAACCACATCTTACGGATACTCTTTTTTTGCCACCAGGAAACAGATGTTCAAACTTAGTCACTGGAACCTGTGAAACAGAAAGATTATTTGACTGTTCCATCGTGTTGCTATAGAAAAGTGCCAAGTGGGGAGACATTTGCCTATCATGTCCTGTGATTATCTTTACAAAGTCAAAGACCTTCTTCCAAAAAATGGAAATACTGGAACAATCCCACAATGCTTGCTTCAAAGAGGACATGACCAAAGCACATTTAGGGCATTCAGTTAACCTGGTAATGCAGCTTGGGGCTTAAGTTATAAATATATAAATAAATATGCACTGTGTATTATTTTAAATTGAACTTCCCGCCATTGTTCACTAATCATATTTTTACGAACACATGTCCCGTTGCACTCTAGACATTCTAGTGTTTAGAGTGGGAAATATTTAAAAACAAAGCCCAGCGGCAAACAAAAAGTAAGACAGGTGCATTTTCAAGCAATATCCATCAACAGAGGATATATATGTGATATCGAGTGCTTAGATGATGGTTCACCCAAAAAGTGTAAAATCGGGGCCGGTAATACAAAATTTGGTTGCAAACCTGGCGTTCCAAAAAAGTGGATTTGACCTGTAGGTAAAAGAAGAAATGGTGCAATGGAAGAGCAGTTTTAACATAGAGACCAAGGCTTTTCTCAGGAGGAATTCACGTTTTACCACTGTATATTGAGATGTGCCGTGCCACCAGTCTTTAACATGGCGTAGAAGACGCCGTAAAAGGTTAGATTGCACTTCAGCGAGTCTGGAAAATTAACACCCAGATTCTGTTTAGAACATGACAATTTGAATCTAGCAAAAGGAATCATAGAAAAGTTACAAAAGGTTGAATGTAATCTCTTAATATCAGCATATTAAGTCTGCATCGGGTATACCAACCTCACAAAACGTATCATTTTGATAAAGTGACAACGGCCCATTAAAGAAATAGGCAGGTTTTTCCAGTGAGTCAATTCAGCCAAGATTTTAGTTATATGCGGAGTATAAATCAGTCTATACATATGCGGGACATTATGGGATATTTGTACTCCCAGATAAGTCAGATGGTTTTTGCCAATTTTAATACCCAATTTATCTATGTTTGCTAATAGTGCCAAAGGTGGGGCCGAATGAAGACATAATATTTCCCTTTTAGTATTATTTATTTGAAAACCTGAAAACAAACCAAAATACTGAATATGTTGAATGACTGTTGGTAAATCTTTGGTTGAGTCTTTGAGAAACAGCATAATGTCATCGGCAAACATTGCTTCAAATTCCTTCAAATACCTTACAGTCATGAAATGACCTTGCTAGAGGTTCTATGGCCAGATTGAACAGAAGTGGGGATAATGGACAACCCTTGCGAGTCCCTCTACTGAGAGGAAACACTTGAGACACCTGCCACCTGAATCTGAGCCATAGGCCTAGAGTACATAAAATGAAAAAAAAATTGTCAATGCTACCGCAAAAAAACAAATTTGGCAAGAACCAGATGTAACCAAGAACATTTGATACTATCAAATGCTTTTTCTGCGTTGAGCACTATTAAGGCCGGCGACACAAGAAAAGAATCAGTCGGGCCTGTTCAAGAACTATTAGTGGTTTCCTAATGGTATATGTGGTAGATTTACCTAGGACAAAACCTATACGCCTGTGCTTAAGCTACTGAGAACTACTGAGAACTCTAGTGCTCAGACCCATGAAAATAGAACTATTGTTACTGATTTTTGTTGATTCTAATATTTATTATTAAACTAACCATTTGACTTTCACAATTTTACTATTTAGAATGATCTATTTCTAAAGTTTTATTGTTGTCCTGTTATAAATGGTGTAATCGACTGGGCCATTCCAAGACAAGGTTTCACTTCAAATCACTCTAGTGTAGTATTTGCGGGATGCTTAAGGTTCTTCATTCTAGTCTCAAATCTCAGACAGACTGGAACAGGTTTTCTTCTTGAATTTCTCTGTATTTAGTGCCATAATCTCTCATACCAGACCATTTTCCGTGTTCCTGCCAATCAAAAACATCCCCAAATCATGATGCTATCACCACCATGTTTCAGTATTAAAATTGTGTTCTTGGAGTGATGGGAAGTGTTGATCTCATTATGGACAAGAAGTTTAATTTTAGTTTCATTTGACTAGAGAACCTTCTTCCATATTTATGAAAAAAAAAAAACAGCTGAGCAAATATAAAACATGCTCTCTTACTCTTTATTTTTCTGGCCACTCTTCCATAAAGCTTGCAGGGGAGAAACGGGGAGCTGTGTGTCACTCAAAGGGGAATAAATTTCCCCCAGAGTGAGATCATGATGCCAGACTCAGACCTGCGATGGGAAAGTGGGTGGGTTGTGTCCATAGACACAACCTGCCCACCGCCTTGAGCCTGCGATGCCTACCGGAGGTGCTGGGAGGTGAACTAGTGAGCCAAAGACTAGGGTTGGGGACCCCTGCTGTGGAGTTTATTGCCTAAAACTGTCCTGTGGACAGTTACACCAATCTCAGCTGTGGCTGTTTGCAGCTGGTTTAATGTTATCTTTGCTGTGTTTGCTTCATTTCCAGTTGTTGCCCTGCTTTGATGCTATTTAGGTTTTGGTAGGCAAACTTTTCATGTCGGGTTTTGCAGCTGGGAATATGCAGTTTCCAAGCCAAAATTCAGAACTTGTATATGTCAAAATTCAGTACAGTAGCCAGCAGCAGCTGATGTAATCATTGTTTAGTTTTGTTCAGGGCAGCCTGAGAGAGCTGTGACAGAGGACATTCAGTGGCTATGAAAGGGACCTGAAGCACACAACACTGCAATGAATACTGGAATAAATAAATGAAAATTCTGACTTACTCATTGACAGCAATGTAAATAGTCAGTATTTGTAAAACTTTAAATTAAGTTGGATCTCAGAACAGAAGGGCAAAATTCCTATGAATTCAGAATTTTGTGAATTTTGATCATCTTTACCTGTTTGTAGTGCTCTGCAGTATTCCTATTGATGGCTTAGTAGTGTGGCAGAGGCAGGGGGCTTTCAGAACCAATTTCAGTCTATTTACTATATGCCTACAAACATCATGTGCCATATCACGTGACACTTTGATTTCACACAGGTGGACACTAATTAACTAATTATGTGACTTCTGAAGTTAACTGGTTGAATAAATGAAAATCTATTTTATTTCTAGATTGTATTGCACCAAAACAGAACAATTCACAGTTAACTCTATATGTGTATTTTTTAAAAAAAATCATATTTTTATTACCTATTAGTTTATTACCTAACAAGCATTAAACATATGTTTTCATATAAAATACCCATATACAGTGTATATATAAAAACTTCACATGCAGTGCACTGTGAAAGTAATCATTGTTTGGCCTGTTTTGTTTATATTTATTAGGTCTGGTATTAGCCACAAAAAAGTAGGTTTATAATTCCAAAATGCATTGTCTCTCCTGGAGCGGTTAATGATCATGCTAGTTTTATTTACCTTGTTGTGCAGTAGAATGTTCTTTTAGACACAGGCACTGATTCTTGTGATTTTTGACATTAAGTTTGTTGAGTTAACAACCATCACTATGCATGGGCCTTCCTTTATTTTGCAATGGTCTGCAGTTAAAGCCGTGGAGAGGTTCCCTGTGGGTTGGGGAAGAAAAAGCAATGATAACCGGACTGTTGAAAGGGAAAATTATGTTAGAGGCCTGGTCTTCAGGGCTTCAGTACTCGAAAGGCAATGCCTTTAGGAGTGACTAGATGTAATGTGTAATTGCCAATATTCCTATGTCTGTGGGATTTGTCAAAATTGTTCTTTTTCTGGATCTATGGCTACTTCTTACCATGTGAGTGAAAGTCTGCAGTTATTGGAAGTTCCAGTCTGAGAGTACCTTTTACATATGTGGCATCAAAAACAGGATTATCATTGGATGAATGAGTTGCTTATCTACTTTGGTTACTGGTTTATCTGGATCTAATAAAAAATCTTCTGATGAGAGGAGGTAATGGAGAGAACAGCAGCAAATGACACCACTGTTTTAGATCACAAATTGAGGCAACGGTCTATATGATAGACAACAGTCTTTGGATACTTCAAAGAAAACGACTGGTCTGCTGCTTTCAGTTTCACAATGTAAGTGTAGTGACCTTATTCTTTTCCTTGTTCTTCAAGAACAGCTGAATCAAAGACTCATTAGTGTGAAACACCCACAGCTGGTTGGTGACTTTCCAAGTTCCATCGATTTTACCCCCATACATGTACCGCTTGGCCTTATATGTCACCAGGGAATGTCCATACCTCATGGCAATGGATTTGACCAAACTGCTTAGAGGAAGCAAGTCATGGTAGTATAGATCTTAAACCAAAATCATCTGGTAGCTGGAATGGCTGAAACATGTAATCACTCACAATCCACATGTCATATGGCACCATGACTTTGTGGGATGCTTGAACCAGCTGTGACACAGAACATACTATTGGGTCTAGAATGACTGGTAGGCTAGGACTAAGACAAAGCAGGTTAGGTAGCAAACACATCCTTTAATGTGATTTAGATTTCATGCACCACACTTTAGCTCTCTGTGTAGCTGTCCTACAGTGCTGGAGCAGTTGTTAGGTCATGGGTAAATGTTGTTGCGTATTTAAAATATGATCATTGTGTAAATGGCATTGCTGCAGAATGAGGAATAGAAAAACCAAAGGTATTTGCAACTACTGGAACAGGTTTAATATGTCCCCTTACAGAACAATAAGACCACTGAAAACAGTGACTAGGAGCACAGTCAGAGCAACTATTGTACATGTATAGTTGAACCCAGTTGCAATCCGTTGGAAACGGTTGATGCAAAAACAGAACACCTTGTGTAATCTTCCTTCAGCCAGGTGCACTTTGTTTTATATTTCATCTTCCTTCCATCAGCCAGATGTACTTTTTTAATTTCATATTTCCCAGATCCTTTTGTCACAAAAGCTTATAAAGTCCCATAGTGAGATAGCTTCACTCATTCACTATGTCAAGAGACTAACTATGGGCCTGAGGGAGTATGGCAACATGCCATATGTCAGACAGGATATGACAACAGAAATCTGACTACCTTTGTGACAGCCAAGGGGAAATGTCTCTTAATTATTTAAATAAGTCCTTTCTTCTTCACTCTCCTGCTAACTGACTTTCTTGATCCCTGAATTACCTAAGTCATTCAAGTCTCACAATAGCAAAAACCCATTTTTAGTAGCCTTAACAAAAATGTTGCTTATTTGATGAAATGTAAAAAGTTTATTCTTTACGGTGTTTAGAGTATAATTATTATTAAACCTTAGGCATTTGTGAAGATAATTGGATATCACCCTAGGCTACTTGACAATTTTGTTTGAGGCCATATAGCATGAACTAAAGCTTAAAGCTTTAAAAATCTTCAACATTTTTAACACAATTATAGTCTTTTGTGCCTGAACAGCTAGTGGGGGGATAGTCAAATGCATCTTGAAATTATCTGGAGCATATGATTTAATAAATGGAAATCCTGAATACAAATATGAGAGTTAACACGGTAGCATATGTTATAGCTTAGAGATGTAGGCCTAAAGAAGTGTAAACTATTTTCCTAGTTATTTGTGTAATCTACAACAATACAATACAGAATTTTACAGCAATTCTACAGCAGATTTCTTTCAAAACTTTCAGAAACTTTGTGCTTGCACACATTTTCCCCGTTCCCAGCCCTTTTTTGAACTAATCTAAAATTTCCCTTTTATATTACTATAATTATTACTTCTGAATGTGCAATGTAGAATTATATTTTACAAAAAATGATTACTGTATTTATTGTATGTGCTTTCTTATTGCACCAATGCAATTTGCATTAAATAATAATGTTTTATTGAAAAGAAAACATAAAGGCTATCAGTTCCTGTTGTTATTTTGTTCATGTATGGCAACTTATGAAATTCCAACTTTTTTCCTCTTCAGTTTTTAAATAGAATTACATCCAATGTGTAGGTATTACCTCAGAGACCTAAATAAGGCTTTCCAATACAATTATGGGATCTATTTATAAAGCAGCAAACCTAACATTAACTGAAACATTCTCTGGTGGAGAAACAACTACTGTCATTAAAACACATGGACCTAGAAAATTCTCCACCAGTGAATATTTCAGTGAATATCAGATTCCCTGCTTTACAAAAAAGTAAACAAAAAGTCGCAAAAAAGTAAACTATTTATTCTGTAACTAACATTTGTATAACATAGAACACTGACCGTTTTTTGTAAATAAACTACTAAAAACATAATAGCCATACAGTTGGCTCTTCCAACTTGGCCCCCAAAACTATATTGGCATCATCAATTTGGAGGTCAATTTGGAGGAATCCTTAGCAAGCTTTATTTTTAGTCAGCAAATAAAGACAGTGTCATCCCCATTCCACATGATATCAATCAGGTGATCCAAGTCTTTACGGCAAGAGAGAACATACTTTCTAATACTTGAAAAGCACTCACGTAAACAACCTTTTCACAATCTCTCATTTCTAGATATGATTGCCATAACAGTTTTAAGGTTTTTAAAATCTCCATAATGATTTAGAAATAGCAAAATACCTAATTAGTTCATTTTGAAACACATTCTTCTTTGCATGTGTTTTTTTCTTTTTTGTATCGATTTATTCACAGGGGTGTGATTTTCTACATTTTTAATTGTTGTACTGCATATACTTCAAACTCAAGACTCGTGTAGGGAAAATGACATCCATAGCGTGGCATAGTTTCTTCAAGTTACATTTCACTGGGTGAATGTTTTGATATGTGACAAGTTGATGAATTGTATATTTTGAGTGGTTGGCAATTTGTTCAAAAAATACCAGTAGGCATCAAAACTTTCTAATTTCTCTGTAATAAATCAAACATGTCAAAGATAGGAAAAAATATCATTGTGCTCCAGTGGGAGGCATAGATCAAACTAAATGACAACTGATCTAACGTTAGGAGGACTTTGCAGCTGATGTCATACACCTCTGGGAAATAGTTGCCTGACATAATCAAAGAGATATAACATACAAACTATAGGTTATTTAGGGAAACTGTATATTGGGAATTGAATATTAAATCAAAAATAGTTCTGGGTAAAAAGAATGGTAGTTATAAGTAAAGCACAAATGTAATAAAAACTTTTGTGGAACTTCTTTAATACTAGGCCCAGACTGTCCAAGTTGGGATTAAAGTGACCCTGTAACCAGTCCATTTATTTCAACATAAATCTTTTCCATATATGCACCTAATATATTTTTTTTGCTTGTTATTTACCTTAAAAGCCCCTCTTGTGTAGACATTCATAAGCCATGATACTGCTGCATACTGCCATCTTCATAATTTTAGACACCACCAGAATCTCACAGCTATCACACTTTTCTACCAACACCTACATAAAATATTAGATAGGGAGATGAAGAGAGGAGCAAATCAGCTAGGCTAATACAGGCTGTAATCAG
The DNA here is from genome assembly GCF_032062135.1 of Pyxicephalus adspersus. NCBI lineage: Eukaryota > Metazoa > Chordata > Amphibia > Anura > Pyxicephalidae > Pyxicephalus > Pyxicephalus adspersus. Next base: position 72,729,784 of record NC_092859.1, read on the forward strand.
AGAGAAGAAGGCTGTGGCATACATGCTGAGCCTGCGGTAGATAATTAATACTTCATGTCCTACGCAGATTTTCTAGCAATTTAAAGGTCCATTTCAAATAAAAACAACAAAAAAAAAAAAAACGAACAAAAAGAAAACCACATACATTGGTGCCATCTTCACATTATATATTGCAGTCTCACCCCATATTTCTTTTGTCAAATGATAAAAATTCTGTGGGCGGTAAAGGCTACCATGTTTAAGGTTGAATTTTGGAGGGTGGGAGGCTGGAAAGAGCAGGGCTTACAGAATGACTCCTGTGGTCAGTAGGGAAGTGAGGAGAAGTTAAAGAAGACCTTAGAAAAATATAAAAGACACAACCTAAAAAAATCTATATTTTTATGTTTGCAAGGCCAATTCCAAGTCAGACATGGAGCCAATCAGATGTGCTGCTTTCAAAGTATTTATAAGGAAAATGCTGGAAATGATGGAGAGAACAATGAGCTATGGTCCCATCAGTCTCTGCTTGCTCTTTCATTGTCTAGTCTGGGGTGAAGTGGTTACACAACTTAGTTCTTTATCTGTAAATAATGCCATTTACCTGGCTGTGCTGTAAGAATGGACTGTATAAATGTTGGATATTGATGGACAAAAATTGTTTGGCAGGTAAGCAGCTTACTTCTATACATTGCATTTGTGTATTTATCTGGTTGCCTGGAATCCAAGTATCAATAATTTGTGAAGTCCTTGCAACCAAGTGATTTTGTTGTTTTGCCCTAATAATTAATTTGATGCCTAATGTGTAATAATTCTTTATGAAACACCCTTAATTTCTAGAGTTTTAGGATATAATTATGAGTTATGAACTTTAACTTAGCATGAAAAATTAAATGTATTTTCAATGTAAGACGCTGTTATACAAGTTATGATAAAGACACAGATGCCACTTTTTATGTTACATGAGCCCTAAGTGATATTTAGTCATAATAAACCTGACGACTTTGTTGATCCCACAACCTGTAGTAGACATAACAAATCATATTTTGTGTAAGCAAGATGAACCGATTCTGTTATATGTCAAATGTCACTTACTGTATATGCATGCACTTGGTGTTAGGAAACTATTACTGCTGCTATTAGGTGAGAATGATGTACTTAAACAGATTACATGCTCAACATAGGAGGGGTTTTGTATATCATTTGGTTCTTCTGTAAAAGTAGTTTAAAAATGAAAAAAATCATTGGGTATAAGAGACATATTTCTAAAATTCTTTACAGCAAATAGTGACCTTGGGTACATTTCGTTAAACCTTAATAGACAGCCCTTATTGAGTCCTCACAGTTCCCATAAGGCTGTATGCACAAAAAAAAAAAAAAAAAAAAAAAGAAAAAACTGCTCTAGAGGTATCAGTAGTAAAAGTACATTTTGACAGTAATGCTAAAAACTTGCAAACCTGAAAATAATTATTCTATTCAGTTATGAGAAAAAGAAAGTATACTTATTTTCAATTAAAAATCATATTATCCTTGGCATGTTTTAAAAATAGGTAAATGCAACCTACAAATAAGGTAAATAACAGCCAGGTGTTGTTAATCCAATGCACTTAATTTGTTGATGATGAGAAAGTGTTACCATCTCAATAAATACAGAGGTTATGGCAGTTTGCTAGCCTGGACATTCAGGTGTACTTTAACACAATGCCAAGAAGGAAAGACATCAGCAATGATCTTAGATAAGCAATTGTTGCTGCCCATCAATCTAAGAAAGTTTATTGGCTGTTTCCAAACAATTTGAAGTCCATCATTCCACAGTAAGAAATACTTTTATATATATATATATATAGAAAACGTTTAGTCTTCCCAGGAGTGGATGTTACAGCAAATTCAACCAAAAGTCAGACTATGTAATGTGTAATGTCAAAACCCCAAGTATGGTAAATGTTAAAGTTTATGGGAGTACAATTGGTAAAAGACTTTATTAGTATGACTTGTTTGGAAGGGTTGCCAGGAGAAAACATCTTCCTTCTAAAAAAATAAAAAAATTAGCAGCATCCTTAGGTTTGCAAAATTGCATCTGAGTAAACCAGACTTCTAAAAGAAAAAAACATTTTACCTGTGTAGATGTTTAACTGTTTACCTATAATGCAAAAAGCTATGTTGTCAAGCACAATGGTGGAGGGGGATGATCTGGATTTGTAAAGTTTGGGTTACTCTGTATATGCCTGATATTGGGTCGTCTACAGCAGAATAATAAAAAAAAGTCCAGACCTTAACCTGTTCAAATTGCTGGGGTGGGACTTTCAGAGGACTGCGCATATTTGAATTTCTTGAAAACCTTACTGGATTGAAGCAATAGTATAGGGAAGATTGAGACAAAATTCCTCCATAACAATGTGAAAGACTGATGAAGCCATACAGAATCACAGCTATTGCTGTTACAAGTTATATTTTGCCTTCATTTTTGTTAAGCAAATATTAACACTGTGAACTAATTTTTGTTAAAGCGTACCTAAACTCAACATTTTCTCTTTACATAAAAGAGTAGACAACCCTTATATGTAAAGGAAAAATGTTATTCATTTTTAATTTTTTCAAGTGCAACACCCTTTTTTTTAAAAAAAAAAGGGTGCAGCACCTCCCCTTTCAGTCTTGATTGCAGTGTTCACCCGCAGAGCCTCCCAAAATACCTTCGCCACACATTCCGGAAGGCTCTGAGTGTTCCTTCTGCGCATGCCATAATCGCGGACATGTAATTTTTTCTATTAATGGAAAGAGATGCTGATGTCATGCAAGCACAGTGGAATCAGCTCTCTTTATTTCCCCTGTACAACTGGCTACATCACCCGATATTGCATCTGCCCACTGTGAGCTCCAGTGACGTGTCAAGAAGATCGAGGAAGAAGAAGGAATTGAAGACTGAAAATGGCATCACCTGGCGCTTACTTAGCCCCGGGACAAAGAGGAAACGCGGGATGGGATCGTGGGAAGAACCAGCGCCATCGGAGGACCTGAAGGATTAAAGGTAAGTGTAATATTTTGTTTTCAGTTTAGTGCCTCTTTAAATAAATAGTCAGATAATTCTGGCCCAATACAAATGATAGTGCTTGTTCTGGCGAGTATTTGACATGCGTACAACTGTCACCGACAATAGAGAACAGCACAGCGGATTCTCATATTCAATAAAGCATACAAATAAACTATACCAATATCAATCAGTCACATGGAATATGGCTCTATTGTGCTTTACTAAAGTAAAAATTCAGGAAAGACTTTTAGTGTAAGATAGGATAAAACCCTCGTAAGACTCTCTGTGTCCCAATAGAGATATTTCAACCACCTCTTCCACCACTTCCTGTACTTTAAAATTTCTGTAAATGGATCAACACTAATCTCTACCATAAAATCCAGCCCTTACCTTTATTTATAGTTAAAAGAAGTTGTAATAGTTGTCTGAACCCCAATAAGTGAGAGTAAATCTTCTCAACAAGGGCACACACAGTAAAAAGAATATTCTTAGACCCACCATTCATTTATTACAACCAAAACAATTAAAAAAGGTTGGCAAAAGCAATCAGAAGATTATGGTGTCACTAACCACACACTGTGGGTTAGAGTGTTAAAACTAACCCTGGCTGCGAAGGCAACAGTGCTTTATAGCAGCTATATGGAAGGTGGAAAAAGTAGAGGAATTATGTTATTGGGGTTCTGTCATTTCATTGTCTGATCATTGGCTTGGGTAAATTTTAGATTTGGTTGTATTGCTAAGAGGTGCATAGCTTTGCTGCGCTTCTTACCAGACATGTCTGGATTATATCTATATTATATAATAATATTATTATTATTATTAATATTTTTATTATTATTATTAATAATAATATTAAACAGTATTTTTATAGTGGCAGAATATTACGCAGGGCTGTACAATAAATAGGGGTTGCAAAAGACAGATACAGACAGTGACACAGGAGGAAAGAAGAGCTTACAATCTAGGAGTATAATATAATATGTACATTCCACCACATCCCAAAAGTGCTCTATTGAACTGAAATCTGGTGAACACCATTTGGGGTAATTTAAAGCTTACCCAAACTCAGTATTTTCACTTTACATAAAATGGTAGACAACCCTTTTATTTAAAGTAAAAATTCTGTTTGTTTGTGATTTTTATAAAGTGCAACACCCTTTTTTTTTTTTTTTATCAAAAAGAGTGCAGCACCACCCCTTTAATTTTCGATCACATAGGCAATCAAGAATGAATAGGAGCGCAGAGCCTTCTGGGATACCTACCTCAAGCATCCCGGGAGGCTCTTGGATGCTCATTTTGCGCATGTCCAATGCTTGGGCATGCGCAGGAGTCCTTTCATCCATAGAGAAAAATGCGCATGCACATCGGCAAGTTTATTCCCCATCTACATTACCCGATCTCACATCTGCATAGTGAGAGATCGGGTGACGTAGGAAGAAGAACCAGAAAAAAGAGAAGATGGTGGTGCCTGGCGCTCTCTCTGCGCTGGGCCGAATATGGATATTGGACCAAAGCAGACCCGATGGAAGAAACCTCCTGACAGATCAGCTGCTCTGCTGGATTGAAGGTATGTGCAATTTGTTTTGTTTTAAACAGTTTTGGGTTTACTTCCTTTTTAAGTACAGTCAACTTATTGTCATGTTCATGTGTGTTTTTCTACTGGAAGTAGTCATCAGAAAATAGGTACACTGAGGTCATAAAGGAACCAACATAATCAGCACAATGCTAACTACTGTTAGTTAGCATTGCTCAAATTCAGGTTGTCCTTATATTCGACCTGAAAATGACTGTTCGAATTCGGGTAGACCCGACCCCCCAAAAAAATAGATTCAACAGTAAAAATTTGGATAGAAAAAAGTGTTAAAAAATATAAACTAATGTTAAATTAATTTATTGAGTGTTTGTGTTTATTTAACTAATTTTTCTTTTTTTTTACAGGTTATCCTACAATGACATTATATCTCCTACTCTGTAACACACTTTCCGGAAAACCATGATTTACTTATTGCTTCAAGTGTACAATCTGTAAAACAGTACCTTCAGGGAGTCCACAGAGTGCATTTAGGGTACTACAATAACATGTAATAACACAGCATTATACACTAAATACAAAACCATTGCATTTTTAAGGTAAACCATCAATAAACTTTTGGTATTTTGGTGGTTTTATTCTATTAAATTAGACCAACAAGGGCCATCTGCTATTTGTAAGTCACTATTCTAGAACGGTTTGGCAAATTCAGCTCCCAACAGTGGCAACTGTTGGGATTCCCCACACAGTGGGATTCCCCACAAAATGTCCTGGTGTTGTTGGGGGTGTGCAAGTGGGGATCTTACTGGAAAACTGAAACCCCCTTTAATAGGGGGGGCCTGAGATTGCTGATGCCCTACCCTAGCGATTGAGGACATGTTTAAAACAGGCTTAAAATTAACAATACCACACCAGGTATAAAGCGTTGTGTATTTGGCCCAACATGGTTGAGCCATGAATCCATTTATCTTCCATCGTTGCTGCCGTCTCCACACAGATGTGATCCCTGATTGGATGAATAGGTGGAAGGATCATACATAGTTGGCTCCTTTACACAAGCTGGTGGAGGATGTGAGGTGCATGGAGATCTGCAATGTCCATTTATTGAGAACTAGCACTCTCTGAGCCTCATCTAGTAATTTTACACAGCTCTCCATGACAGCGGGACAGTTCTCAGAAACCGGGACAGTTGGGAGCTATGTAGTACTTCGAGTGTGTGTGGTAGAATAGGGTGGGGGGGCAATCTGTAATAAACAGTTCTTGTCTTGTAATGAAAGGTCTGCTGATGAATTTTACAGCCATAAAGGCCTGGTTTGTCAAAGTAAAGATAGAAAATGTTAATTGTGAATTACTTAAATAAGTAAATACATAGATGACTAAGTCATTAAAAAGTAGCATATGGTATGTCAGCATATTAGCAGAAGTACAGGAAACTAAAAACTGCATAAAGCCTTAAAAATAATTCCCACTCATGGCTGTTTTTTTTTGGACAAATAAATGTTGTGTTTTTATAAGCCCTAGTCAAATTATGATATTTCATCACTTTGCAGAACAAATTTCTAACTCAAGTTCTGACAGTGCTCTTTCTGTAAAACTACTGAAAATGTTTCTATATTTGTGTAACCTTTGTGTAACCGATTACATTAGCATCAAATAGATTTTAAAAATTTCTGTGAATTTACTAGTGCTATCACAGTGCCCTGGCAGTTGCCTTCACTTATATTGATGTAAATGTTTGCTATAAACGTCATTATCATTTATTACATTTGCTAAATGCTAGTTCTTACTTCCAGCTAGCAGTAATTGTTCTTATTTAGTGATGCCAGATTGGTGTCATTGTCATAGACATGTGAGTGTTATACAGGGTGTTTTGTTAGGGGCAGCAGAGTAACAGTCAGAATTAAACCTTATCAATAATGACATTTCAAATGTGTCTGAAGAATGATATTGAAGTTTCTTACACAATTCTATTCTATTTTATTACAAAATATTAATATCAGAGGAATGTAAAAAGACAAGGTACACTGGAATTTTTAAAGCCTTCAGGTTGTGCTGAGTTTTATGTACCCTGCTTGTCCTTTCAGACACATTATTCCGCAATATTTAATTCAAGTGCTATCAATGGCAAACATGGTAAATGTATTTCAGATGTATTTGTTCGCTTTCATCACTCCATTTCCTGTGCAGTGACCTTCAAAAAAAAAAAAACGCAAGCAAAACTTTATTTAACAAAAGATACATTTACTAAAGCCTTTTTTTCTGAAATGCATCATTAAAACGTCTACAAGTGGTAAAAATGCATCACCTTGTAATAACACTGCATGTAGTCTGAGGGAACATTAGGGTGCAAACTGGATAATATTGGAGCAGATTTAGAATGGAAAAAAAGGTAAAATAACAGCAAATTATGCTGAATTATGAGGTCCATTTAAAGTTGTGGTAACATTGGTACATTACTATTCATTACCACAGTGCACAGTATTGCATGTAACATGTCTAGCCACATTGGGAGTTCCATTTATTTAAAATTCATCCCAATGCACTAAACCAATGTGTTTGTTGTCCAGAATGGCACAATGTGATATCACCTGACCATTCCCCACTTCCTGCCTTGATGGACCATTGGTTTGTTCACTCTTAACTTTCTGGCTTCTTTGAATTATCCGCCTGGCTGAATGATCTTCATGTTTGACCTCAGGCAATTTCTGCCCTGTCCATGTATACTATGACCGTCTTCTCAGATCTCTTTTTTGACCTTTTGCCTTATACCTGGACTCCCCTTTGGGCTCCTGAGATCCTATCATGTCCTTGACTTTTCCTCTGGCCCTGCCTTTCCAAGGAGTTCCCTGGTTCTTTACAGTCATGGCCCATTCCTGGTTCCTAATACTCCCCAAGGCTGAATTGTTTCAGAAGAACACATTGGACACAGATAGGAGGATTGGTGCCTGCACAAAGAATTGACCCTTTACCGGACCATCAACACCTAAGCAGCAATTAGTTGGATATTAGAAGTCTTAGAAGTCATAGTTCTCCCTAGTTTTTCTCACTTTTTGTTTGGCTTTTAAAGAGTGTTTTATATTTCTTTTAGAATGTTCAGGTATTTACACATATTTTCTGAAATAACAGGGTTGGTTTACTAAACAAATATATGCTCCTGAATGTACTAAAAATTCACTTTGCAAAGAGCACTCAACCACATACAAGCAAATCTAAAAAAATGACTTTTTCTTGCACAATAGGCTGAAGTCAGCAGACCTTAACCTCATTCATTAGATAAGTGAAATACTAATAAATTAACATCTTAAATTACTTTAGTAAACCACACGGTTTCATAGTCTGTAATTGATTTGAATATTTATCTGATAATAACAGTTTTTCAGCATAAATCTTGCAATTCAATGTAGTTATACTTTAATGGTAAAATTTGCCCAAACTAAAGAACAGTCGAACAAGTCGCCTGTTCAGATTGTTTAATTTGTCTAGAAAAGTCAGAAAAGAGGTTTTCTTGTTTCCAATATTTAATGTATAAATTGTCCATTTCAGTACAGGTAGACATGTTCCTAAGTGTTCCTAATTTGCATATAAATAGAATTCTGTTTGAGAATATATTAGTTGGTGAAACAGTATGCTTTGTGTTCCACTTTTATACAGTTAATAATTTAAAGTGTTGTTTTGTCTGTTTCTTGAGTACTTTAGATTCTATCATTATTGTTTTAGTAGCAATTATGTGGCATAGAGTTTTGTTACTAAAAGTATGCAGTTAGACATTCTCATAACAATGGTATCTTCCAAGAGGGTACTGCATTTAACACACCCTCTCATTACTGATCTGCGTACCTCCAAAAGTCCATGTACATTTATTGTATGCTTTTGGGTGTTGGCAAGTCCAATCACGTAAACAGGCCAGTTAACACAATGCTTGGTGCCAGATGGCCCCACCACAAAGTGGAAAGCCCTAAATGTAAACAAAACAGTTATTAAAGTGGAACTAAAGTTCTACTTTTACGTTTCCATAATCAAGGAGGTCATTAATGTAGAAAGGAAAGGCTATGTCTTGCAATAATTGTGTCTTACCTGATTGCTCCAAGTTTCTGGTTTCAAAGCTGAGCAGTACAATTGATCCCAAGGAAACTAGCATTCCCAGCTTCCCTTGCATGTGCCAAGCATAAATGAACTCCAGGGTCCCTGAGCCACATTTATGTCTTCTTGGCACAGCCAATCAAGATGGCCAAAGGTCGTCTGAAGAAGGAAGATGAGAAGAAGCCATGTATCCCCTGCGTATCCCCCATGCTCAGTGTCTTCATGCCAGTTTGGTAAAACTACTAGCTTTGAAGCTCCTCATTCCAGCTTCGGAAATTAGCCACTTCCACCGCCTTATGGACTATGCAATGAAAATGTAAGGCAACAGTAGAAGATACCCAGAAGTAGATATTTCTCAGAAGTCTACTGGCCATTTAGTTGAAGCATGCTGTCAGCACAAGTTTTATATGACAACAGGTTCATGGTCCAGTAAGCGTTTGCAGGGAAGCTACATTTTTTGTGAGACTGGGTCAGTCTTCAGGCAGTTGGGAAGGACGCAAAATTGGCACACCACTTGAGTTGGTAGTATCACAAAATGCCTAGTCAGATGGGGATAGGGCAGTCACTAGTTCTCCATTCCACTCACTAGCCTCCGGCTGCAATTCCTTGTTCAATTCAAATTCCAATTTAGCAATTCCAATTCTTGGAATTTTTGCAATTCTAGTTTTTTTAGCTAAATTTTATCATGCAGTGTTTCAGCTCGTCTGCTTGGGTACTGGAGCTTAAAGGGCCAGGGCAGGTGTCAACCCAGGCCAGCAGCTAGGATCCCACACCATTTTGTTCTACGAAGGACTGTGTGTGACAATCTAGTTGCTCTCTCACCTAGAAAAATAAAATATGTATATTGACTGGGATATGTCCTTAACCTGTTGATCCATTATGAAGTACCTTGGAATTTGAGAAGCCCTTCTTCAGGCCAGAGGGATTTGTGTTCATTTTAGGCACTCATAATTGGCCAAGCTCTTTTTGGTAAAAATGCAGTACCAACATCAGCTCATATCTGATATTCTTGCAATATTGAACCTAATTTAGTTTGTGCTGCAAATATCACACCATCACTAAATGAATTCATTACTTGATTTCAAATTGTTTTTATATTGTATTTTTGTCACCTAATTGATGAGGACCAGGAAACATGAATTCTCCTAAAGAGTTTATAAATGATTGGTAAGTGGTTGGACCAATAAGTAATCCTTGTTATTCTGCTATTGATGATGTTGTTGTAAGGTATGTGTCTCTACTTTCCAATTACTGACATGCAACTGTACATGCAACTGTAAGTTTTATCACATTCATATATTGTATTGGTCCTTGAAAACTATTTACAAACCACACCTAAAGGCTATAATAAAATATATTTAAATGTCTGGAAAATGTGGATATGGCAAGGCTGTGGGTGTGTGGTATTTTTATTTTAATTGTTATTTTACACGAGAATTACACATGGTGATACTGATATTTAACTCCTTATTTGGGCACATTGTGTTACTTCCCACTACTACATATCTCCCATTCTATTGTGTGTAAATTCCCCAGCCTACTAGATTGTAAGCTCTTCAGGGCAGGGTCCTCTCCTCCTGTATCACTGTCTGTATTCATCTGTCATTTGCAACCCCTATTTAATGTACAGTGCTGCGTAATATGTTGGCACTTTATAAATCTTGTTTATTATTAATAATATTAATAATAATCTGACAGGAAAAAAAATCAAGTAATTCACCAAAATTTACGGACACATAACATGTCAGCTTTAAACTATTCTCATGAGAAAAATCTGGCTTCCTTTATTTACATTTGGCAGGGACCTTCTTTGGGTGATCATGTCATTACCTACATGAAATTAACACGTTTGAATATCCAGTAGTTGGGTTCCCTCATAATTGAAAAAAAAATATCCAAAAGCCCTGTCAATGACCACTTTAGGCAGCTGACCAAAATTGGGCAGTGGGCAGGGCAGTAAAATAAGTTTACAAAAAATTCTGTTTTTTGAATTCACTCTTTAGTTCCCTGCAACCGTAAACGTCCAACACACAGAATTCACCCCAAACCTAAAGTTATGGCATATCCGAACCTCAGCCCTAAATATGAACACCTTTGAAGAAATGCTGTATACTAAATGTAAATACATAACATAACTACTGCTATCCTGGGAACACTGATTACGAATCCTAAAATGTAGAAAAACAGTGTTCTTGATTTTAAAAACCACACAACCAGCTGTTGTTTACAGGTTTCATCCAGGAAAAAGGCAGTAGATGATCAAAATATTATCATAATCTTCATTTAAATGATCTTTCTATTTACTTGTAATTGTTGATATGGATTAAATTAAACAACATAGAAGCATATGTAAATTCAAATCTAAAGATTAACCATTTAAGTGCAAAAACATGTTTTGAGTTTGTCATTAGTTTATGGATAGCAATTATAACATAATAAAAGGTTGCCACTCTTAAAGTATACTTGAAATCTGAAAAAGATGTGCAGCGCTTCATTTATGCTAATAAAACATGCTAGGGTAACTAAAAGCATCCTTTTTCTCTATGCAATGTGTGTGTGCAATATGACACACTTTGCAAATCTAATTTTACTTTTATTTTCTTTTATTTTACTTTTATCTAATTTTAACTTTTAACTGTAGTGTATCTCTAGGCAAAACAGTTTCTTCAGTTTTGGAGTGTTGAAAGATTACATCTGTACTTATGACCAAGATCTCTGAGAATGAAGATGGGGAAATCCAACATTTTAGAAGTGAAAAGAAACTCTGACAATGTCCTGGGGAAAATAGACAACTGCATTTTTCTAAGTAAGGTTGAAAGGAAATAAAAAATACAATAAAGTTTTTTTTTCATTGTGGCACTCTGTGGTTTGTGGTGCACTGTGGCAGTGTAGTTGCCACAACAGATATTTAAATGTGTAAAGAGTCACATTTAAAGAGTGTAAAGCACATTGTTGGTATGTGTTTTAATATTGTGTGCATTATATCGAATGTAAATGTATTGTGAGTGTAAACAGGCCTTTAAGTAGAAGTTTACAGATTAGGGTGCCTACTGGATTCCTAAAGCTCAGGCTCAGCCTGTAATACCTTCCTTATTTAGATGTTAGATGTTTTTCTCTTTAGGCAGTCAGCAGACTGGCCCTGCTTGCCAACTAGTGATGGGCAGATAGTTCTTATCAGAGTTGATTTCAACACGTATGGAGCTATTCCACGGTTGGAGCAAAAGTGCTGCTGTACTGACATGCCTGTCTTATACAGGGCCTGATTTACTAAAGCTCTCCAAGGTTGGAGAGGATGCACTTTTTTATCAGTGAAGCTGGGTGATTCAGCAAACCTGGAATGGATCTGGTCCAGGATTTAAAACATTTGCTAGCAAATGACTTTGTAGAAACCCATTCCAGGTTAGCTGGATCACCCAGCTTCAATGATGAAAATATATCCTAAAAAATCAGGCCCCCATACAGAGTGTAGTAGTCACATCAGGAGCATAAGGTCAGGAATCATGTCAATGCAGCCCTCTGTAAATGATAGAGCATGGCTTGTAAAGGTGCAATTTTTTGTTCTTTAAGGACATAGTTGCAATCTTATACACAAACATTTTTTTTTCCATTGTTGCTTGAAAAAAAATTCAGCTATCTCGTATTGTGACTGTTAAAAGGGAGATTTTTCAATTTTTCAAGTTATACACAAGCAATTTTTAACAATGTAGCCTATAAATCTTTGCCTATTTTCTCATATTGTGTGCCTGTTAGCCCACACAAATTGATCTAGTTTTCAAATGTCATCATCAGGTAGAAATAAAACCGGCAATGGAAATAGTCCTTTACAAGAAATCAGGCACTAGTGGATCCTCAAATAAACTTAACCTCTATGGTTTGAATTCACCAAATTATGGGTAACAGAAGGGAGGACACCAGCGCCTTTTTAATAAGTCAACAAAAAGAGGTCCTGTTATGTATTTTTTAAAAAGTAGCAAGAGGATTATTACTTCCAACCAAGCTTTAACCCTTGGAGACTTCCTGGCTCAATCATCATCTCGGTTATAACGGACAGATGAGGAAGACAGTGAATGTGATACATTACTCTGGAGTACATCTGCTTCCTCCAAAACACTCAGAACCAGCTCTCTGAGGGGATAGATTCTCACCTCTTCTGTTTGCAGACAGTAATATTTTCTTAAGAGAATTATGACAGTTAGCTTGTTAAATGACAGAAAACAAGAGGTGAAAAGGTAAAGCTGATGTCTGTAGTGCAAAATACACCTACTGGTCATGTCAGAAATCCAAAGTGTTTTCAGTTTACACCTCTTGTGTTATCTAAAAAAGAGTCTTTCCAGTTTCTTATTTTCTCTACAAAACAATATTTTAATTATTATGCAGTAGAAGCAAAGAAAATTGGTAGAATACCGTAGATTAACAGGCAACATAACAGATTTATCACCATGGAGCATATTTATAAAGCTGTCAGTGTAATATTTACTGGTGTTAAATAATTTACTGTAATTTATAACACATGCCCCTACAAGATTCACCTGCAGTGAATATTTGGTAAATGTCATATTCACTGCTTTATAAATATCCCCCAAGTCTTGCAGTTTTAGCCCAAAATTGCATGGGGCGTCAACCACAAGAAGAATTTAGGTACTGGGTATATTTCTGCACTTACAAGATCTTACAGGAGTGTGTATACGTATGGCAGGGCTGTACTGCAAATAATTTTTTTCCAGTAGTAAATTAGCATCAGTAAGCAATAGGTATACAGGTAGTCCCCAGGTTACATACGAGATAGGGACTATAGGTTTGTCCTTACAATGAACTTGTATGTAAGTCGGAACAGTTACATTATTTTTATCAATGCAATTAGGACAGATGTTTGTCTTTACATGTTATTGGGCAGCGTGGTGTCAGTTTCTGTATAAAATCTTCACTGTAAGTTAATCACAAACAAAGCAAAAAAAAAATCTTTATAGAGCCTAGACATTCATTAACTTCTGGAGCAAGCTGTGCTTTGATATGCAAAAAGAAACAACTGCAGAGTTTGTCTTCGTCATTAAAGAGTTACAAGAGGCTGCAGAAAGAGCTCGCCCCTAAGATCACCCACAACCTCAGCTGTGATTTCTTCTGAAAGTCATGTAAACCACCCCCTCCCCTCCTCAAGCCTACTTTCTGCACACAACGAGCAGGGAAGCCCTGTTCGTATCTAGAAGGCGTCTATGACGGATGTCCCACAGCACAGCACGTCCCAGGGATCCTGTTGGAAGAGGTGCGCGCGCTATCACGTGTGCCTCGTGTACCCCGCGGGGGCGAGGCAGTCAGCTGCCTCGCCGTGGGGCAGGACATGTTTATTTAGAATTCCTTGCAGCCAATCAGCCACAGGGGATTCAGTGTAGTTATTTCTCCTATCAATTAGCACCAGATGGCGCAAGGTGATTGGGCACTCTGCCTATTTAATCAGACCCTGTCCATTGCACCATTGCCCGTTGTAGCCTCTGTGTAACAGTGTGCTTGGGTGCATTCTTGGGTTGGTTTATCCTATTAACCTCTGTTGTGTCATCACCAGTTTGGACTTCACCCGCAGTGACCCGGTCTGATACTCGACCTTGCATGAACTCTGCCTGCCCTGACTTCGGATTTGTTTCTGACTACCCTTAACTGCTGCCTGCCCTTACTTTGGATTGTCCCTGACTACGCCTGTGCCTCATCCACCTGTACCACACATTATCGGACTGACCATTTTGTATGACCTTGGCTTGTTTCTGGATTTCATATTAAAACTTGTTGAAAGGGTTCCTGGTGTTGGTACTGGTTTGTGCGTCCAGGCGCATTACAATAATATTTCCCAAACAATTGCAATCATATTTGATATCATTGTATAACATGTATAAAATTCCTACATTTTATCTAAGGAAAAGATTTTAGTATCTAGTATGAAATTTTTGCTGTTCTTTCCACACTATATTTTTGCCCTGGACATATGGGAAGCCGGCATGCAGTTAGATGGTTTCCCGCTGATTTATGATTTAAGGCATGGTGGAAAATTTGTAACATTATTTTCTCAAAGTAGGGATGAGGTGAAACAAGAGCTGAAAGTCAATAAACATTAAGTTTGAATATTTAACATGTGACGACAGCTTTCTTTTACACATTTAATCTTAAATAAATGCATCATGGCATGCATGGATGTGCTTTCATGCCAATATAGCGGGGCATTTCATGGAATGTAATCTTGTTATTACTCACACTGTGATACCATCTGATATTTTCCGGTCAGTGTGGGTAATAATGTTTCCATTATTTTATAGTGAATGGAGTTTTTTTAGTTATGGGTTTACAGTTTTATTACAAACAAATATATTTCAGTGCCTTTAACATTACATTATCCCAACAGGAATAAAACTGGATAATCTTGTTTGACACAGCAAACTGATCATGTTCAGGGAATTTGTCATGTCGTGGAATTTTTTTTTTATTATTTAACTTAACTTTTTATTGTATGTTTGTTAGTAATAATACATTACCACTGCTTGTGTGTGTAAAATAACTTTATATATAGACTTAAACCCTACAGTATAAAAAATGGCCCCATTAACAAAGAAGCTCCTGAATAACAATAGCATAGATAAGTGCTGGACATCATTTTTAGGAATGTGCTTTTATTTTATTAAATAAATAACTAAAATAGACGCAGAAAAACATATTTAAAAGCCAGCAGGGGTAATTTTTTCTTGGCCCCTGTTTACAGCATTCCCCAAACCCCCTTACGTGGAGCATTCATAGAACATTGTGATGCTACAATAATGTTGTGTTCTAAGATTGGCCCTGATTTATTAAAGCTCTGGCTCTAAAGACTGGAGAGGATACATTTCAGTGAACCTGGGTGATACAAAAAATCTGGAATGGATCTGGTCCAGGATTGAAAACATTTGCTAACAAATAACAAACAATTTTAAGAAATTTATTCCAGGCTTGAAAGTGTATCCTCTCCAGGCTTGGAGACCTTTATGAATGAATCAAGAAAGACCTGGAGCCTGGGACCAAAAGGAGCATAGGCCCAGCATGACTTGGTGGGAAGGCCAAGCTGACTAAGTTGGGGTTAGAAAGTTGTTAAAAGTTCAAAGAGAGGTTAGGGCTAGGATAGGTGGATAAGTAAACATTGGGCGGAGAATAGATAATACAGGAAAGGGGAAAATGGGGGTCAGAGTTCTAGTCAGAAGGGAAGAAGATTGGACAGAGTTATAGTCAGAAGGGAAGAAGATTGCTGGTATTTATTCTCCATGGCCATCAGGCCTCCCCTGATGGCCATGGAGAATGTGGAGGCTCTGTGGGCCCAGCTAAATTCCGCAGCAGGGGAGAAAGCAGGCCTGGAGCAGTGAGCTGGGCGAAGGGCCTTGTGACAGGGGGAGGAGGAAGGCCGAACAAGCGGGGTTAAAAGTTCATTAAAAAAAAAAAAAGAGAAAAAGGGGGAGTAAAAGTATAAAAGTGCGGGAAAATAGAGGTACTGGATTGGTAGGGTGGAAAAGGGGAAGGTGGAATGATAGGGGTTAAAAGAGGGGTCCCAGGTGTGGGGGCATCAGTTTTGGAAAAATCTCAGGGATTGAACGCTATGGCTGCCGTGGAGGAATTAACGAAGAAGCTGTGGCAGGCAGCTGAATCTAGGGGGACTGCATGGCTGGAGTCCCAAGTGGCCGCCGCACTGGCCGGGGTAGGGGGGGAAGAAGTTGTGGACCCCCCCACGCTAGACGTGCTCGGCGGTCAAGGCCGCCGGAGCGCTTGAGCCCCAGTATTACCCCGGGGGTCCAGCGCCACCGCAGGAGCCCCGCAAGGGACCCTCCAGCTCCCCCTGTGAAGAGGAGATCCCAAGGGTCCAGTGGGGGAGCCAGGAGGAATCCTCGTCCCCAGCGGGACCCCTCCGTGGATCGGCTGCGGGGTACTTCCCCTTGCGGCCGGTCCACCCGGCGTGGGAGTCGTGGAGCGGCGGCGGGCCCGGAAGAGGAGCAGCTTACCATGATGGGTGCCGCCTGGCGAGGAGAAGGACGGAGGCGGAGAGTGGAATCCGGCTTGGCCGTGGAAGCGGTTGGGGCTCCAGCCCTGGAGGAGAGCCCGGTGCCATCGGTGTTCCAGCGGGGAATGCGGCGAAGCGGTGGAGGCGGGACCTGTTCAGCGTTCGGATGGGCAGGATCCGTGGCCGGAAGTACGTAGAGCGGCCCGGAGCCGAAGTTCCGGGGCTGACGACGCGCCAGGCGGTGAGGTCATTCTTCAGCACCCAGAAGAGGGCGAACGTGGAGGCCGGATCGCGGATGAAGACCCGCTGTCCGAGGGGGTGCTCACGCAAGAGGAGGAGGAGGCGACCGGAGTGCAGCGCAGCGGTACGGTGGCTGCGGGCAGGGACGGCGCTCGGCAGCCGGGTGAGTACCTGGCTGTATGGGGCACGGGGGGAGGGGGAGGAGGAGGGGGGCAGGATTGTTATGTGCACAATTTGTTACCTGATAGTGATGGCAGAGGGGATATCGTTAGGGGGGATTTTAGGCAGGACAGGGTGAATCCGGGGGGGAACTCTTAAAGGGGCTGCGGGATTTGTTGTTGCAATTTGGTGGGGGTGATGCCTGCAGGGGGGTTGCCGTGGACAACCGGGATAGAGGTTGTGTGTCTGTGGGGGACGGGGTGCCAGACAGTGGAGGGGAGGACCCGGTTCCAAAAGGGGGTGGTGGTGTGCCTACTCAGGGGGCTGCAGGTGCGGCGGGGTGTCCAGGTGCGGGGATGCCAGGGGCGGATGGCGACGGGCGCAGGAATGATGTGGGGGAGGTAAGTACTCAGGGGGTAGCGGACGGGGCAAAGGGAGAAGTTTACTTCTGCTTTGAAGGGCCGCTGGGTGCTCATTTGACTCAAGAAGTTAGGGACAAAATTTGGAAAGGGGAATATGTTGAAATTTTCTCTTTATTGCCGGTTGAGCGCTTTGGGGGAAGGGAGTTCAAACCCGGGAGGGCAAGCGGTCTGGTGAGGAAAAAGGCTTGTGGCGTTTGATTCCTCGGACTTTCCAGAATTGGCTGCAGGCTTTTGCTATTCTGGCGAGCATAGTGGGGGAGAGGGCGCCTGATAATTGCTTGGCGCTTTTTTGCTACTTAGATGCTATCAGCGAGGCTTATAGAGTTTATGGGGGCATGGCGTGGCTGCGCTATGATGAGCAGTTCCGGCAGAGGAAGGCGATGAGGCCCGGCATGCGATGGGATCATAAGGACATCAGCCTGTGGATGCGGCTTATGACATCTGCAAGGATGGCCCAGCAGCCCTTTCTTGGGAATGCCAGGGGTCCAGGACCAGCAGGATCCCTGGCAGGTAAGAAAAAAGGTTTGTGCTGGTTATTTAATGAAGGGACCTGCAAGTTTGGACCCACGTGCCGTTTCAAGCATGAGTGTTCCAATTGTGGAGGAGCACATTCGGGCGCCCGTTGCTTGGCCAGGGGTAAGGGGCGTCCCGGTGAGCTTGCGGAAAAAAGGGATGACTCCGGTGAGGGTGGAAAGAATGTCCCCTTTTCTAGGTAGGTATCCGAATAAACAGGCGGCGAAAGACTTGGCAGTGGGTTTTGGGGAGGGTTTCAGAATACCTTGTAATCTGGTGAGTATACACAGGGTAAAGAAGAATTTGCGATCCGCGTTAATGGACCCTGAGGTGGTTACGGCAAAGCTAAAAAAGGACGTTAATATGGGTAGGATGGCGGGGCCTTTTAGTGAATTGCCATTGGAAAGGTTGGTAGTTTCTCCTTTAGGGGTGGTTCTGAAGCGGGAGAAAAATCAGTTCCGCATGATACATCATTTGTCTTATCCTAAGGGTGAGTCGGTGAATGATGGTATTGAACCTGAACTTTGCAGGGTTGCTTATACTTCTTTTGATGTGGCGGTGGCATTGGTTAGGCGGGCGGGGAGAGGTTGTTTAATGGCGAAGGCTGATATTGAATCGGCATTTCGTTTGTTGCCAGTCCATCCAGATAGTTTTTGGTTGCTGGGTTGTTGTTGGGAGGGGGAGTTTTATGTGGAAAATTGCTTGCCAATGGGTTGCTCTATTTCTTGTTCGTTGTTTGAGTTGTTTAGCTCCTTTATCGAGTGGGTTGTAAAGGATGTTTCTGTGGTTAAATCTATCATTCATTATCTGGATGATTTTCTGTGTGTGGGCCCCGCTGGGACTATGGTGTGTGCCAATTTGTTGGGTACGTTGGAACATGTGGCGGAGCAATTTGGAGTGCCGTTGGCAGGGGACAAAACCCTCGGCCCAGTGACGGAGTTGTCCTTCCTGGGCATAGTGCTAGATTCGGTCCGCGTGGAATGTAGGTTGCCGGAGGACAAGTTGGCGGCACTAACTTGAAAAGGCTTGTTGTATGGAGAAGATGCGGTTGAAGGATTTGCAGTCTCTTCTGGGTAAGCTTAATTTTGCATGCCGGATTATGCCCATAGGAAGGATTTTTAGTTGGAGGCTCGCCGCTGCAACGGCGGGCGTTAAAAGGCCGGAGCATTTTTTACGGCTGACGTGGGTACTGAAAAGGGATTTGGGGTCTGGCGGCGGTTTTTGGATCAGTACAATGGTCGTTCGCTGTGGCTGGAATCTCCGGTGGACAATGGGACCTTGGATTTGTGGACCGATGCGGCTGGTGGTGCAGGTTATGGGGTGTACTTTGGGGGACGCTGGAGTGTGGGGGCGTGGCCAGAGGAATGGCAGCACTTGGGTTTGTGCAAAAATTTAGTTTTGCTTGAACTTTTTCCAATTGTGGTGGCATTGACATTGTGGGGTGAGTTGCTACGGAACCGGAGGGTTTGGTTCCATTGTGATAACATGGGGGTGGTGGACGTAATTAATAATAACTCTGCGTCTTCCCCTCAGGTTGTTTGTTTGTTGCAGCATTTGGTGTTATTGTGCCTACAATTGAACATTCATTTGAGGGCGGTGCATGTTCCAGGGTGCGAGAATGTAATTGCGGATTCACTTTCTCGTTTTCAGTGGGAGCGATTTCGAGAAGTGGCTCCAGAGGCGGAAGAGCGGGGGACCCCTTGTCCGGCAGAAGTTTGATCAGTGGTCTGGGGGCCCTTGCTGGGCTATTCAGGAACTGGGTGGCGCTGGGTACGTGGAAGGCCTATGTAGGTATTTGGAGGGAATGGTTTGGGTTTGTGGACGGGGATGGAAGATTTGGAGGGGACAAATGGGGGGCTGAAGCGGTGTTGGCATTTTTACTGTTGAATTTCCAGAGGGGGGTATCTAGTTTGGTTATGGACAAAAAGCTGTCGGCATTGGCCTTTTTGTTCAAATTATTGGGTTGGGCGGACGGCACCAAATGTTTTACAGTGCGTCAGGCCATGAAGGGTTACAGGAAGGGCGGGAGGCGTAAGGATAAGGGACGGCCAATATCTTTTGGAATGTTGGAGGATATTTGTACTATGCTGGGGTCTGTTTGTTTCAGTAACTTTGAGGTGGTGCTGTTTAAGGCGGTTTTTGTGTTGTCCTTTATTGCAGCTTTACGGGTGAGTGAGGTGGTCAGTCCGAGTAAGTCCCGGGAGGGCGGCCTGCGGTGGAACGATGTGCAGTTGGACAGGGGGGAGGTTGTGGTGTGGATCCAGAGGTCGAAAACGGACCAGGTGGGAAAAGGGGCTCGTTTGGTGCTTAAGGGGCTGCAAGGTGTAGAGTTGTGTCCGGTTAGGGTTGTGGATGAGTACCTTGCCATAAGGCCGAGGAGGGATGGTCCTTTTTTCCTTCATGAGAATGCTTCGTGGGTGACTCGGTTTCAGTTTGTGGCGGTCTTCCGAAAATGTGTAGCAGCTTCCGGGAGAAGACCGGGTGAGTATGCTACGCATTCTTTCCGAATTGGCGCCGCCACGGAAGCGGCTAGGGGGGGCTTGGGTCAGGAGATTATTAAGAGAATTGGGCGATGAGAAGCACAGCGTTTTAACTTGTATGTTCAACCGCAGTTACAGTAAGGCGGGTCGGTGGCAGTGTTTTGATGTTTGAAGAGGGGGGTGTGGTGCGCTGTGATTTTTATACTAGTTGGTTGTTGTTTGTTTCTTTCTTCATTACAGATGGGCCAGCTTGCTTGGTTTGGATCCTGGGCCACTCGTATGTCTATTGGGGGGCCCGAAGGGCGGACATGAGGCGGAATGGTCGTCAGTTGGGGTTGCAAAGGGATGTGGCGAGGGTCTGCTGGATCGGGATTCCAGGTATGCAGTGGCGGAGGGTGCTTCCCGAGGTGCGTAGGTACGCTAGCCTGGATAGAGCTCCTGATGTGTTGTTGTTGCACATCGGTGGGAACGATCTAGGGGCACGTCCTATGCGGGAGTTGATACGGGACATCAAGTGTGACTGCTTGCGCCTGCGGGATGCCTTTCCTCAAACAGTGCTGGTTTGGTCTGAAATGGTTGGGAGGTTAGCCTGGCGGCAAGCTCGTTCGGTGGTGCGGCTGAATAAGTCCCGCATTAAGGTCAATAAAGAGGTGGGGCGTTTTCTGGTGCAGATTGGGGGCTTGGTGGCGCATCATCAGGAATTGGAATCGGAGCTGGGGCTGATCTTGCGTGGTGATGGGGTGCACCTGCATGCGGTGGGCACTGACTTATGGTTGCTGAGTTTGGAGGAGCTGCTGCAACGAGCGGTCAGGGTGTGGCGGTGCTCGCAACCTTAAGGTGTTAAGCTTGCGGCAGTTGGCATTTTTGGTGGGGTCCATGAAAGTTAAGGGTGGGGTAATGGGAAATGGGGGCACAAAAGGAAAGGTTTTTGGGACAGTAAGGTTGGCCTTGCATGACACTTGGTTGTCATGGAGGTGGGAGAGCCGCTAACTGTCCCTGAGGTGGTGTATGGGCGTCTGGGGGCCTGGTGGTGGATCGGAGACAGCAAGATGGTGAAGGAAGGAGGACTGGTGACTTTCATGGACCGAGGTGTACAAGAGTTATATAATGAGAATTATTTGTTTATAAGAATGACTTGGTGTTATTAAAGGGGCTGCTGTGGCCAATTTTTTCCAACACAATGGAGTAAGAGTTTTATTAAAAAAAAAAAAAAAAAAAAAAGGAAAGGGGGGTTGTGGGGTGGAAATGATTGGTCGGGCAGTGAGGGCTTTTATACTGTACCCTGTCAAGCAGGCCTGGAGCAGTGAGCTGGGTGAAAGGCCTTGTGACAGGGGGAGGAGTAAGGCCGAACAAGCGGGGTTAAAAGTTCATTAAAAAAAAAAAAAGAGAAAAAGGGGAAGTAAAAGTATAAAAGTGCGGGAAAATAGAGGTACTGGATTGGTAGGGTGGAAAAGGGGAAGGTGGAATGATAGGGGTTAAAAGAGGGGTCCCAGGTGTGGGGGCATCAGTTTTGGAAAAATCTCAGGGATTGAACGCTCCCACCCTCCCTCCCTAAAAGTTAGCGCTTGGAGGGGTTATTGTTATAGCAGCCGGCTGGGCATTTTTGGTGGGGTCCATGAAAGTTAAGGGTGGGGTAATGGGAAATGGGGGCACAAAAGGAAAGGTTTTTGGGACAGTAAGGTTGGCCTTGCATGACACTTGGTTGTCATGGAGGTGGGAGAGCCGCTAACTGTCCCTGAGGCGGTGTATGGGCGTCTGGGGATCTGGTGGTGGATCGGAGACAGCAAGATGGTGAAGGAAGGAGGACTGGTGACTTTCATGGACCGAGGTGTACAAGAGTTATATAATGAGAATTGTTTGTTTATAAGAATGACTTGGTGTTAATAAAGGGGCTGCTGTGGCCAATTTTTTCCAACACAATGGAGTAAGAGTTTTATTTAAAAAAAAAAAATAAAAAAAGGAAAAGGGGGTTGTGGGGTGGAAATGATTGGTCGGGCAGTGAGGGCTTTTATACTGTACCCTGTCAAGGTCCAGCATGACTGAAAAAGCAGCTGACAGCTGTGATAAGGGGAACCTCTTAGACTTCTGGAGCTGCAGGGCCAGAGCAGGCACTGCCTCGGAGGTCGCAGCCACAGGTGTGCCTGAGCCTGGAAGTTCCCAGGGCTCAGAGCAGCATTGGGAGCCCACTACGCTACCTTCCAGGCCGCCCGTGAAACAGGCTTCTTCTGGAGTAGCGGGGGGCTCTTGGAGGAATCTCCTTCCCAGGCAGAGCCTGCAGCTTGGCTCTTCCAGGGTTCCCTCTCCATCTTCTAACCACCGGGAGCAGGCAACCTCTTTTATTCTCAGGCCACAAGGTGGGGAGCAGGAGATGGCCTGGCGTGGAAGAAGATCTGCACCAGGCCTTTACATGGATGTATGAGCAAAGCGGAAGGGGCTTGGGAGCGCGTAGATGTCAACTGGCAGTGTGGGCTTCGGCAGCCAGCCTTTAAGCTGGATGTGGCCCCTGTGAAGATGAGGGAGACCTGTCAGAAGTACAGATTACCGGTGGTGAAGAGGAGAAGGAGTCTTTAAAAGTGCCTGATGTTCCCTCCAGGGGGCCTTCAGGCATGGTGGTAAGGGTTGGGGGAGGGGAGGTGGGAGATACTGTAGGGGATATGGGGTTGGTGATTTGAGAGTTAAGGCAGTGGGGGGGAGGGGGAGGCTGGGGGGCAGGGAGGAGTCCAAATCAGGGGAGTGCCACAGGTATGGGAGGGGGTGAGGGCCCTGTTATTAGGGTTGCTCCAACAAGGATCGGAACCTGTAGGGGTGGACCAGGGGTGGAGGAGGGGCAGGGTGTTCCATACAGGTCTGGAGGGATTGGGCAGGGGAGCAAGCAATGGACAGAAACATGGAGCAGACCTGTCTGCTGTGCCTAAGCAGCAGACATCTGTGAATGTTGGGGACAATGTAAAGGGGGAGGTATACGTATGTTTCGAGGGGCCGCTAGGGTCACATTTGAAATAGAAAGTATGCAAAAGGGTGTGGAGGGGTGAGTACTGTTGTTAATGCTGGAGCAATTTAATCTGGATACGGTAGGTGGGGAGGGAGAAAGGAGGAGGAGGAGTTGCGACGGCACCAATTAATTCCACGGACCTTTGGAAATTGGTTGCAGGCTTTTTGTATCCTTGCCAGTGTAACAGAAAAAAAAAAGAGCTTGAACAATGTTCAACATTGTTTGGGTATCTGGATGCATTAGCACGGCATATAGGGTGTATGGGGAACAGGGCTGGCTGCGATATGA
Organism: Pyxicephalus adspersus; assembly: GCF_032062135.1. Classification (NCBI taxonomy): domain Eukaryota; kingdom Metazoa; phylum Chordata; class Amphibia; order Anura; family Pyxicephalidae; genus Pyxicephalus; species Pyxicephalus adspersus. The sequence goes on from NC_092859.1 coordinate 72,753,492, forward strand.
TGAACAATTTCATCAGTGCAAAGCCATTAGGCCTTATTTGTGCTGGGACAACAAGCATTTAGGTTTGTGGATAAAGCTTATGAGCTTGGCGCACATAGAGAGCTAGCCCTTTCTTGGAGGGGGGGGGGGTGTCCGGCGCACTCTGGATCACTGGCCCTTCGCAAAAGCGGGCTGTGCTGGCAGTTTAACATGGAAGTGTGTAGATTTGGGAACGCCTGGTGCTTCTGGCACAAATGCTCAGGTTGTGGGGGTGGGCACAGTTTTTCCCGGTGTGGGCGCCAGTTTAGGCCCGGTGGAAGGGAGCTGGGAAAAGGGAGGATGTCGATGCACCTAGAAAGGAAACAGCCTTTCTTAAATAGATACCCAATATAGAGGCGGGCGGGCAGAGTCCTGGCAGAAGGATTTAGGAAGGGGTTTCACATTCCCAACATTCTGTCATGGGGTCAGTGCTGTCGGTGCTGGAGAATCGGCGTTGAGGTATCCAGGTGAGGTCAGGGACAAGTTGCAGAGGGAGGTATGTTTAGAATGTATGGCAGGCCTTTTCGCCGATCCACCATTGCGGGATCTGGTGGTTTGGTGCCGAAAAAGGGGACCAAAAGGTTTCAGCTTTTTCACCATCTGTCTTTTCCGCGGGGTGGGTTGGTAAACCCGGCCATTGATCCGGGGCTTTTTTCTGTGTCTTTTTAAAATGTGTCTTTTTAAAAAGTCTGGTGGGTGCAGAAATATCAAAAGGGGGCATTGCTAGCGTAAGTGTACACTGAGCTGGCTTTCCATTTGCTACCCGTGCATCCGGACTGTTTGCGATTGTGGGGTTGTAGGTGGGAGGGTCAGTTTTTTGTGAACAGGTGCCTCCCCCTAGATTGTGCGGTGTTATGCGTGTTGTTTGAGACCTTCAGCTTCTTTTTGGAATGAGTGGTGCGCGATTTGGCAGGGGTGGGTCCACTGGAGTCACGCATGTGCCATGTGCTATTAGGTATGTTGTAATCTGTAGCAGATAGATTTGGGATCCCGTTAGCACCAGAAAATACGGATGGTCCAACCACAGAGTTGGCTTTTTTGGGTATAGTGCTGGACACCATGGCCATGGAATGCAGACTGCCAGCAAAAGAGAGGAGGAAGCTCAAATTGAGACTGGTTAAGTCCTTGCAAATGAAACCTAACTATGCATGCAGAATCATGTTTATTGGTTGTATACTTCCTCATTGGGTTGGTGGCTGCAATGGCAGGAGTGCAATGCCCATCCCACTACATGCGATTGATGCAGGAGCTATACCCAGGATCTTAAGTTATTCACAGATGCCATGGGGTATGGTGTATATTTTCAAGGGGCTTGGAGCGCTGGTATTTGGCCCAAAGAATGGGAGGAAAGGGGGCTGTTGTCGAATCTGCTGCTATTGGAGCTCTTTCCCATTTGTGTTGGAGGTGGAATTGTTGGGGGAGCAGTTGGCAAATACGAAGATTCTGTTCCACTGTGACAATTTAGGGGTGGTCCAGGTGGTTAACAAATGCTCGGTGTCCTCCAGGCCAGTGATTCGTTTGCTGAGGCATTTGGTGTGCATGCGATTTAATGTACATTTATGGACGGTGCACATTCCAGGGGCAGCTAACAAATTGGGGGATGCTTTATCTTGGCTGCAGTGTTTCAGAGACTGGCTAATTCTTGATAAGAATGTTGGTGTCAAGCTCTACGTGGTCAGCTTATATGCTGGTATGATGGGATTGGCTTCAGTTCTGCAGTGAGTTTGGGGTGGCAAGATCGGAGAAGAATGTCTGTTTGGTGCTGTGTTGTCTGTGTAAGGTTTGGGGACAGGGGGTATTGGTTTCCAAGGTTAACAAAAAATGTTAGGCTTGGTTGATGCAGCGGGATATTACAAAGACTTTTAGAGTGCAACTGGCGTTAAAAGCTTAGGAGAGGAGAGGGGGCTTGGTGCTTGACTGCCAGCTGGGCATTTTGAGTGCTGCCCTAGATCGGTGTACCAGGCATGTTGTGGAGCAGGGTCATTCCGGAGATTCATAAGTTTGGATCAAGGTGAATAGGGAAATGGGTAGGTTTTTTGTAATGGAGTAATGTAGGTGTAGGAGAATTGGAAGTGGATTTTCAACAGTATATGCAGGGGTTCATTCGAATGCTGTTGGCATCGATTTGTGGGTTTTGAGTGTACAGGTGGGTATTCAGAGAGCCCAGGGTATGGAGGGGCGCACAAGTGTAAGGTGCAGTGGCGGTTGAGGTCCTCAAGGTTGCAGTGCATGGAGAAGTTGATGGTATGGTCCGGAGAGCCATCTTTGGTATGGGGTCTCCTGAAAATGATGTAATTTGTCAGAAAATCGGAGGTGTGTTGGTGTGTTGGGGGATAATTTGCAATAATTGATATGTTGCCGAGGTAGTGGATTGGAGCCTGGGAGACTGATATACCAAGGTGAGGTGCAGATTCCTGGGTTATGGTGAGGAAGGTTAATGCCTCTGAGGACCTGCAACTTGGTTGTATCATTATGTAGGTTATAGAAATGTTGTTATCCTTTTATTTTTGTTAATGTGTTAATATTATGTAAATGTTGTAATAAACAGCTATGTTGCCATTTGCACCATACCTGCAGGTGTCTTTATTGAGTTGGGAGTTTAAAAGGTTGGGGATTAAGGGGAGGGGGGGCAGGTCAGCAAAAGATTTTACCTGCCGCAGTCATGTCTGGGTAAAATTGAACCCCCCCCCCCACCCACATAGTTCATTAAAAAAAACCTTTTTTTAATATCTTGGCATATAAATAAAATGGACCCTGCATAATGACAGATGCATATTACCCTTTGCATTTGACATATATTAACCGCTACATTTTTTGCTTGGCTTTTAAGACACAATTTAAGAGGGGGCGGTGCCATCTACTTTCTTCTTCTCTTTCTTGTTTCAATCTTTGGCCAAAGTAGGTAAGTTTAAAGGGCATCCATTATCCTCTCACAATAACTGGAGACACTTTTAAACACCCAATAACTGGGGTGCATTTTATATAAAAACATTTCACATGTCAATCATCATTCGTTATTTTTTGGAAACATTTTTATGTTGTCAGGGCAATCTAAAAGGTCAAAGACAGAATAGTCAGACAAAAACAATTTACAATTTACATTTCGGTGGACATTTTCATGAATTAATAGAGTCATAGTAATTCTAAATTACATTTTACAGATATAGATAAAATGCTGTGATTGTGAAAAAGTAGTGACAGGGTTTTAGAATTAAAAAGAAATATGCCTGGTGCATACATAAACTCTCTGCATTATATCATCCAGGATCAAACAAGGAATATGATTTATATGCTTACATGTAAGATGTTGCACATTGCAGATGATTAGTGGTTATACTTATACTTTTGTTGCAGGAATGGTCTTATGGAAATCATCAGATGTTTTAGTTTGTGTATAGATGTAGTACTTTGGCTTTGGTTGTAATATGTTTTCGGATTTATATGTAACACTTTGGATCTAGAAGTTAAATTGCTTATGAAGCATGGTTCATTGAGGACAATGTATTTATTTTGTGTAGTGAAAAGGTAATATTGTAACCTAGTTACTGACTGGGGAAAAATGCCCTCAACAAATAGTTTAAACGTATATACATGTATACCATGTGAACTCAAAAAAGGGCAAGACACAAGAAACCATTTTTCTTATGCATGTAAATATATATGTATATATACATTCAAATAAATATCCTTTGGTTGGGCTGAAAACCATCTCTCAGCAGCATTTTTGACGTCATAAATGCCCTCAAAACGTTGCCCCTTCAAGTGGTGGTGGACCAATTGGAAACCCAGGGTGTTCAATTTGGCAGCCACAACGTTGGACGTTATTATTATACTGTCCGCTGCTACTAGAGCCCAGAGGTAGGTAGTCCACCAACAGAATACTGTCTTTGTCCCGGATAACGGATGCCATGACTTTTTTGGCCAATTTCTAAGTTTGGAAATTCTTTGGCCACTGGGACCCGCTGTGGCGCCATTCCTTTGGCTGTTCCTTGGTTTCACGATCATAGATGTGAAACCAGGATTCATCCTTAGTCACTAACCTAGCCAGAAACTCCTGTGCAGCTTCAAAATGGGCCAAAATGGCTTTGGATGATTCAACTTGTTCCTTCTTCTGATCACTGTTCAACCACTTTGGTAACCACTTCACTGAAAGCTTGCGCATGTCTGGGATAATGTTGATAACAAACTCAACACTCTCCTGTGGAATGTCAGGTATCTGGGCTATCATTTTTGCAGAAGTTCGTCGGTCCTTAATAATCAGCTTGTAGACAGCATCGCAGGTTGCCGGGTCAGTTGAGGTTGGGGGGCGCCCACTGCAGGGCTCATCTTCAACAGTGAAGTGCCCAGTCTTAAAACGAGATATCCAGATTTTGACAGTGCTGTAGGAAGGGCACTTCTTCCCCAGTGTTTGTGACATCTCAGTTTGAATGGCCTTTGCTGACTTTCTCTTAAGAAACAAAAACTTCATGACGGCCTGTAACTCCAACTACGTGAAACTTGCTTGTGCCTCTGCCATCACAGCTTCTCACTAAAAGAAAAAACAAAAGAATTGCAAAGACCTGATATTTGCACAGTTGCATACTAAGATATTAGGCTGTCATATGCCCCCACACTCATTTTTCTACTTCATCTGGAAGGGGGCAAAGCCAGGAACCTCTCAGCGCCCCCTCATATATATATATATACAGTTAGGTCCATAAATATTTAGACAGAGACAACTTTTTTGAATTTTGGTTCTGTACATTATAACAATTATTTTAAATGAAACAACTCAGATGCAGTTGAACTGCAGACTTTCAGCTTTAATTCAGTGGGTTGAACAAAAAGGTTCCATAAAAATGTGAAGAACGAAAGCCTTTTTTTAACACAATCACTTCATTTCAGGGGATCAAAAGTAATTGGACAAATTAAAAAGCTGAAAATAAAATGTTCATTTCTAATACTTGGTTGAAAACCCCTTGCTGGGAATGACAGCCTGTAGTCTTGAACTCATGGACATCACCAGATGCTGGTGATATATATATATATATATATATATATATATATATATATTGCTGCACTAAAATAATGTTCTGGATAGTGTGACCTCTAATAGACATTATGTTGTAAATGGAAATCTAGCAGTTAGTTGAACAGAGGCATGGAAAAACAAGCATTTGATTAGATAAGAAGAGGGACACCTGAAGTTAATAGAAAAAGGTAGCAGAGGGGATACCAGAAGAAATTAAAATGTGGAGAATTATATATTTTAGTGTTCATGTATTTTTAAACAGTGTAATCCTTTCCCATAATCCCTTTTTATAGTGGATTATGTTTAAGTAGGAAGTGGTTATGTTAACTATTTATGGAATGCAGAACCTGTTGCAGGCAACCAGTTTATTTATATACTGTAAAAGTAATCTGTTAATATATAAAAATAATAGATTACTGAAATGGAAAGAGTGTCTGATTTACAAAAACCAAAAGCAAAAAAAAAAAAAAGAAAACTAGCTTGAATACTTACAGTAAGTAGACCAACATAATTTCAAAGATAAAGCTTGATTGCTTCAAGAACAACTACTTCACCTTTACTCTAGTTTCTAGTTTCCTTGGGTCCATTTTCAGGAAACAACAAAGAATATATTGGGTGGTAAACCCTGCCCCTAGCTAATAGATTTCCTACTTGTGTTTTCTGACTCATTGAGTGTATGACTGTCTACCAAATACATGACTGCTGATTGATAAAGATGAGATGTATTGTTTCCCATGGTATAGGCACACTATTTTAAACTATGTGATGTGTCCAGATTTCAGAAAATTGCATTCAGAAAATGTGCATTGTGCTAAGTCAGCCTACTTGAAATTAGTGAAAGGTGTGTTAGCATCAATTTGATTAGTACAAATACATGTAAGTTATGGTAAACACATATCCACGAGTTCAGTCAATTTTACTTTCTACAATAGATTTTCCAATTACTTGTTCTAAATTTTGTAGGGAAATAGAAGAACGCAAGTTAACCTCCCTGGTGGTAATAAATGTAAAAGCGGTACATTTAAAAATACTTAGTATTTTAAATTTACCACCTGGTCCCGCCTGCTTCCGCCTCCCAGGCGCATGGTCCCGCCCCCAGCCACATACTCACAAGCAGATGCCTGGCCGACATCTGCTTCCCTGGCCTTGTGTCCCCAAAGTTCACACGCCGGGGACGCAGATGCCAGCTGGGTATCGCCATGTTACACAGATGCCCAGTCGGCACTGCCAGGAGAAGAAGTGCTGGGCACGCCCCAGGCATCGCTGGAGGAAGCCTTGGGCACCGCTACCAGGTACGTTTTTATTGTCCCTGGCAATTCCACCCCGAGTGTGGGTCAGGGTTACTGATTTTGGTATGGAAAATTTACCCCGAGCCACACTAAGTTTACTGGGAGGTTAAAAATTATATTTTAAAATGACATTATTTGCCTTACTTGTAGCCATGACATTCTGTTATAAAATCTGTACTAGGTTAGCCTACAATCCTTGTTTAGATGAATATAATATTGTCACGCTCGGTGAGACAGGACCACTAGGGGGCGTATTGAGGTGGTGCAAGCCCTGTGAAGGGCCAAGGCGCAGAGTCTAAGTCATAACCAGGTTTTCTCCAGAGCCTTTGATGGTAAGGATGTTGCGCTGCTGGGGACAGCCAGGTTGCAAACCTTGGGCACACCAAGGTGAGCTAGCACGGTACCAACTCACCAGGCAGGAGGATAGTCAAGGAAAGCCGGGGTCGAGACAGACAGCAAGCAAGGGAGATCAGGTCACATGCCAGGGGTCCATAGCCAGTGATCCAGGAGACAGACAGCAATAACACAGGGGCCACTGTGGGCACAAGGAACACTGGAGACACTGTAAACAGTAGGAGGCACAGGAGAAGAAGGGAAATCCACAGGTAGACAGGAACACAGGAACAGCACAGGGAAGTTGGCTGGAAACCAACAGACTGGACACCCAGGGGTTTCCACAGGAGCTTGACACAGGAAACACTGGATTAACCCCCCTAGTGGTAATCCCGAGTGTGACTCGGGGTGAAAAAAACTTGCAAAAAGCGGTAACCCCGAGTTACACTCGGGGTAACTTTGGAAGCCCCCCTTACCTGTGCCCCGCGCTCCAACGGCGATCAGACAATCCCGCTGTGATGCCGGGGCGCCTGTCGGTCAGGGGGCGTGGCCGAGCAGGAAATTTAAAAGCAGAATACAGAGTAATCTGCTTATTAATGCCGCCCGGGTCCCGGCCACGCCGTTGCGCCTAATATTAGTTAGATGCAATGCACCATGCAGGATTTCTGCATGATGCATCACATCTAACTAGTGATGCGATCAGCGACGATTTCCCACTGGCATCACCCCCAGAATTTACTATAGCTGCTCGCATTACATACTATGTAATCTGCTTTTAAATTTTTTTTAACAGTACAAAACACATAAAAACACAAAATAAAAGTATAAATACACATTTTAGTGCACCAAGCATCATTGCCCAGCGCCCTGATTTACATTTTGCCCACTATTAGCCCTGACTTTGATCTGGGCTTTTGATGACTTATAAATTACTTCCTGAATGTATCATTTCATCACTTTGTCTTTGACCTTGATTGTTCCTGACTGATTGCTGGAGACCGCATGGCACCCAAAAGGCATCTCGCCCACGCAAGCGCTGTTTTAGAGGAATTTGAAAACAGCTATAGCGATTTGAAGTCCCTTGTGGAATCAAGCAATAGTGATTCACCAGGAAATTTGTCATCAGACAGCGAAAGTATACTGAGCGACGATTCTGAACCTGAGGTCAGTGCTGTGCGCACATGGTGCTCCATTGACCTTGATGCGGACCAGGCAGCACCGCCAAAATTTACATTTACCAGCGCACCGGGATGAAAATTGACGAATGAATGTGACGACCCCTTGGCATACCTGAAGTTGTTTTTGACCGATGAAGTTATGGAAAAAATTGTTGCGGAGACAAACAGGTAAGCCGCTCTTGTGTTTGCTAACTTTTCAAAATTTTTGAAAGTTTTTGCAATTTTTGCTATTTTTTTTTTTTTTATGCAAACATGTACGCTGCTCTGTGTTTGCTAACTTTTTCAATTTTTTCTATGCCAATGTAAGCCGTGTACCGGGGGCTTTCTAGGATACAGCGAAGTCACAAACAGGGAAAAACAGCCCACTGACACCAATTTATATAAAACAGGAAGTACTTTACTGCATACTATCACAATAAACAAAATTCCAAACAATAATCCAAAGAAAACACATTAAATACATTCACCCCAGAGGTCAGCACAGCGTCCTTTTTCAAGATTGGTTATTATGACCTGCCACATACATAGACCCTAACTTACTAACTATTGCAGGTATAATCTCAGTCTCTGGTATTTCAGGCGCCAATCCTATAATGCGGTGCGTGCACGATTTTACTGACCCGGGTCTTGTTCTGGATCCATCAATGTCTTTAAACTGAAAAACAGCAACAAGTCTCTTCAGCAAACATGAGGTCCTGCAGGACAGGCAGCTCTCCGTTCCTCAGCTTCTCTCAGCCTTTCTGGACAACAATCCTCTTTCCTCTGGACAGGATCTACCTTGGATGGTTGTCAGCTTCACTCAGCCACAGCTTCTGAGTCTATAGGAACACGCTCACCCTTGGATGCGAATGGATTCTCTTTTACACACACAGTCTGTGCAAGATGTCTGCTCTCCTCCTTCCTGTTTCCTCTCCTCAGAACAACCACACCTCCTAACAATATACAAATACTGGCCACTTGTTTAGCTGTGCTCAGAAACAGCGGCATCTTGTGGCTAAAATGCAGAACGACAGTAGTCCTATATTTTATTACAAACATTGAACACATGTGCTGTTTTCTCAATCTCACACCAACATGTGTGCTGCTCTGTGTTTGCTAACTTTTTAAAAATTTTTTGCTAATTTTTTTTTTTTATGCCAACATATATGCTGCTTTGTGTTTGCTAACATATTACTTGCAACCTTCACCACACTATAAAAGCACATATCCTAAAATACCTTTTTTTTTGTTTTATGCAGGTACGCTGGACAACAACAAGGTGCTCCACACCTGAGGTTTTCAAGAAGCAGAAAGTGGGAACCTGTGACCAAGTATGACATTTGGCTGTTTTTGGGCTTGGTGATCCTGCAGGGAGTTGTGGGCAAGCCCATGCAGAAGTGGTACTGGTCCAAGAATAAAATGATTGCCACTCCATTCTTTGGCACAGTCATGGCAGAATACCACTTTTCCCTCATCATGAAGTACCTGCACTTCGAAAACAATGAAGAATTTGATGAGACTCCCCAACCTGCACAAAAACTGAAGAAAATTTGGGAAGTGTCCCAGATGATTTTGCAAAATTTCCAGCAAACCTATGTGCCAGAAAGAAATGTCAGCATTGACGAAAGTCTAATGGCTAACAAGGGGAGGCTCAGCTGGGTGCAGTACATTGCGTCAAAGAGGGCATGATTTGGTGTGAAAATGTATATGCTGTGCGAATCCTTATCTGGCTAAATCTGGAATACAGTACTGTACAATGGAAAAGGGACACAGTTCAACCCCAGACACAGCCATTATGGATTGGCAATATGTTCAGTGCTATCCCTCATTGAGCCATTGCTAGATCAGGGCTATTGTGTCATAACTGATAATGTCTACACCTCTCCTGAAGCTTTATGAGTTCCTACTGTAACACAGAACAGATGCCTATGGAACCGTTAGGGCTAACCGACGCAACCTGCCTTCACTCTTTGCAAAAGTGGGAAAGTTGGGAAAGTTGGGAAAGGCAAAATGATGGCCCTGAGATGGCGTGACAAGAAAGATGTGTGCCTGATGAGTACTGTCCATGATGCCTCCACTGTTCTGGTACACACAAAACGTGGGAAAGAAGTGATGAAGCCACAGGTGGTGATTGACTACAACAACACCATGGGAGGTGTCGACAGAGCTGACCAAGCCATGACATTCTACCCAGCGATGAGGAAACAGCAAAGGAAGTATTACAAAAAGATTTTCAGGCATCTAGTCGACCAGTGCCTATGGAATGCCTACATTCTGTACAAAAAAAAAATAGTCAAAGGCCTGTGAATCATTCAGACTTCATTTTGCAAGTTTCCGAATCCATAGTCAAGAACCACCAAACACCATCAGAACCACCAAACACCATCAGTAGACCTGGACGTCGTGCTTCCACCATTGTCAACCCAGAACACCTGACCAGTTGTCATTTCACTGAATACATCCCAGCAACCCAGAAAATGGCAGCACCTACAAGGATGTACGTGGTTTGTTGCTCAAAGACCGATGACAGAGGAAGGAAGAAATGCAAAGAAACCAGATTTTTCTGTCTTGACTGTGATGTTGGACTTTGTGCATCAAAATCTACCACACCCGGGATGTCTACTAAAAATTTGCATTTAATTTATATTATTTATCATTAACATTGCAGCTGTTTGGAAAATGTCAGTAAAAAAATTTTTGATAAAATTTTTTTTTGATAAATTCCATTGTAGTGGTCTATTATTTCATTATTTGTAATAATTATGATTTATAATTATGTAGTATAATTTAATGTATGATTATAATATAACAAATAAATAAATATAATTATTATACCCGGGAGCTAATTCTCAGATTTACAGGCCCACAATATAAACAAAAATTTCTATGCAAAAAAAAAATAGGATCACTTTTTGCATCAAAAAACTGACAGAATTAGAATGCTAGGGGGGTTAAGCAGCAGGTGTACAGGAACTAGTTCACAGAACTAGGGAGCTCAGCACTAGTAACTTGTTGCACAAACAAAATACAGTCTGTGAGCTAGCTATATAGCCAGGGCTGATTAATAGGCGATTTCCTGATTGGCCAGCGAATTGGACGGAGTTGATAAAGCTTGGAAACAGAGGCACGCCCAGCAACAGAACTGAAAGCATGCGCAGGAGAGTGATTCCTGTGCTTTAGTGAGGAACAGGTAAGTGTGACAATTATGATACATAGTGCACCAACTTTGTAATAAATATTTACCAATCTGTGCCAGTACCACAGCATTTCCTTTGTCAGCTTGTTTGATTGTAATGGAACTATATAATGCCTCTTTTACGTGACCCTGACATGTAAAAATATTAGGAAAAATCCCAGCGATAGAAATTTGTTTTGTTTTGAGGATGTTTTGGGTTGGGTTGTTTTGAGGATGTTGTCACCTTTCATTTGTCAGAAAGAAACTAACTTGCACTTCACTTATGTTCTACTAAACTAGAGTGTAAATCTTCTGATAATTATGAAGAATTAAAGAAACCTAAAAAATATTATATAGAAGAAGATCCAAAAAACTTTACATCAGAAAAACTTACACTCAGAAGAGAGACAAGATTTTCCTAGATTTATTTCCTATTTTACCTTTTCTCATTAACATAATCAGATTTATTTCTGTGGAACATTTGATTCTTACTAAATGTTATCTTTTTTTGTGGAAAATACAAGGACTCGTTCACTTCCTCATACAGTAATACAAATTACCGTTGTGGCTGCTGAATGCATTTTGTTTCTCAATAATCTCTGAATGGCCTGTATTTAGAAAGGACTGTTTATGAGTTATAATCAATTTCATAAACCTGAATAAAACTTGTTTCAAGATAATAATTTTATTTAAAATTGTAGCCAAGTCTGCTAAAAATGATACAATTTCTTTATACATAAACTACAGGGTATAATATCCTCTCATGCATATTTTACCATAGTGTCACAATTTCCCATCATAGCCTATTAAAATAACAGCTTTTACAGATCTTTAGAATCTATCACTAATTACTCTTCGACTAAACCTGAAAAAAAAACAACCAAAGATATCGGTGGCACATGATAATTTACCATATGATGTTATATTTTTCATCATGCCTAAGATTTTACATAAACATATTTGAACCTAAGTCAGCAAATGAGATGCTTTCCCCCCAGTGATCTATTAATGTTCCCAGCATACTTTAGCTCAAATGTTACATTAAATCTTTGCGAAACTCAATGCTGAAATGCTAATATGTTTTGCAGAACGATAGAATCCCAGCACTTGGGATCCAGGTGAAGATGAAAACATCTAAGCATAAGTATGTTTTGAGTGAAATGCTTATTACTGACTGGGATATTGCAGAAAAAGAAAAAGCAAAAATGTTATTAAAACAAAAAAAATAAACTTAAGTTCATTTATGAGCCTGTAAAACCTGCCAGCACAAAGCTACTTTCATGGAAATATTTGATCAATAGAGGTGTGAGAGATCTTGATAGTAAATTTAAAATTCCTGATCATTCTCAGTACACCTACTGTCAATTATTTTATAAAGGTATTTTCCTGATACACTACACTATGATTTTCTATAAAATTTGATGTATTAAGTCCAAAAACAATCCGTCCATAGACATATTTATTTTGTACTCCAAACAGCCAACATGACTTAATGCAGCACAAAACAGCAGGAGATCCAGATACTGTGAGCCAACTTTTCATGGATATTTGCAACAGGTTCAGTGAACATAATGGGAAAGAAATATAGGAGCTGCTATTTCTTGTTATGTTAGTTGTCATCCTGAGTCAGGTTTTAGAATGTAACACGCATGGAGCCAGGGAAGTCAGGGACATGTGAACTCCCATTTTACATTTTTACTGTATGTCACTGATACACAAGGTTTTACTATTTTCATCCAGTTTTCAAACAGTTGATTGTTTCACAGTTTTAACAGAAAATGTCAGTGGCAGGTTATCTTTAAAGATATGTTATATAATTAAGCTTACTAGTCCTTAGATTTGTGGCTGCATTATTTTTTTAGGCAGGAACAGAAAAAAATACCTGTTGATCTTGCCAAAAATGCAGTGTCCTTATAAATTACTGTAAACTAAAACTAAAAAGAGATACATTTGCTAGAAATTCATTTAGATCTATATAGAAAATACATACGTAGTGAGTATATAAACAAAGCTCCTTACCCAACCTCTCACAATTAAACAAATGTCTCAAACATAGACACATATTTAATATGTTTATATGGGAAAACAATTGGCATTGTGAATTTGTTCAACAAATTTTGTTCATTCTTTGCAAATAGAAATTGGTAAATGTACTCAAAAGGTTACTAGAGTTGGGCAAATATACTTTATTGTACTTAATAGAAGTAATATTACCCTGCATTCAAAGCTTTTCCTTTTAATCATTGTGTAAATGATTATGTCCTGCATCATGCTTTACTCTGCATTTTGTGTCTGTTATTTCAGTGAGAGCAAAGCTGATAGAAATTGGAGTAATCTGTCATTATTAATATGGACCTGCAGCAAATAAATATAAATAGAAACTACTGTTCCCATTGATTTTGGTCACTAAGTAGATGACAGGACAAGGCAGCTGTATCTTTCATGATATACCAATACTAATACTAGATTACCAAAACTTCTGGCTTTAAAGCTTTTTGCATTTTGTGTTTTTGGACCACACTGTCAGCTGCAACAAACACATTACTACAAACTTGTAGTCTAGTAAGCATGGACCAGAATACTACACATATTCCACTTACTGGATGAAAGTTTTGATGGTTTGGAAGGATACAGCATGGATCACACACCAACCAACAGCATAGTCACCTATACCATCAGTAATCCCATTAATCTCTCTGAGTTTTTTGAACAAGCAGGCTGGTTCCCACAAAGTGTAAATTTAACATCCCTGGGTAAATGCTTAAATTCTGAGCTGTATTTTATGACTGGTGGACAAGAGTCATACTGGGCTAGAGCTTCTGTCATCTCTCCAAGCATAGGCAGAAAAATGACTTCAGCATTTCACATTTAAGCAAGGCAGGCACCACATCTGACACATGGTGATCCACAAAATGGTTTCAAAAGGGTTCATGGCAACTTTAAGCAGTCATATCTGGCCATGGCTCACCTGGTCGAATTGCAGTACTAAAGCAAGCAGCCTGCAAATCCCCTGATCTTGACAGGCCCAAGCCCTCGAACTTCACATTGGCCATGCTGCAGATGCTGAAAATGTACCATGTGTTAGATACTGTGAAATTATGCTATGGAAAAGTTTTTCATTGTGTCCATAATTTAGAACATATGTAGCATGCTGGTACCTTTGATCAAATGACAAAGTGGTGTGCCAGGATCAGTGAAACATTACCTTTTGTGTTCTTCCTGGAGCATACACTTCATTACCTGATACCCTGGATACTGGAGGTAGAGCAGATGGAAATAGGGAGGAAAAGAAGGTTTTGCTGATGTATGGGAGCTATCAGGATCCCTGATATAAGGAGAAAATTGTACATCTAATGCCACAATTCCAGAGAAAGAGTCACTATGGTTTACATAAATACCTCTTTGCCACATTTCCTAATGGTGGCAGGATTCCTGTAGTAATGACCATTCCCATGACCAATGACCAATGATTCTCAGATCCCAGATAAAAATATCTGCAGTTGTAAGGATTGCCTCAGCACCACTTTGCAGACCTTTTAAAGCCTATAATCCAGGCCTGGCTGCAAGCAGCCATTACAGGCAGACTACATTGGATAAAATGATTGCAGACTACATTGGGCCAACAACTTGTAAGGACATTCTAAGAAGTAAGGATCCTATAGATTATTGGATGTCCAGGCTGAATCACTGACTAGAACATGCATATTATGCACTGAAAATTCTTGTTTGCCCTTAGCCATCATGCTGTCTAAGAATACCTTCTTTGCTGTAGGTTTTGTTATGGAGAGGCGATGGTGTGGGGTGTTCCAGCTACATTAAATTGTCACAGTCATGGATTACCAATAAAAAACAGATAGTTTTTCAGCAACTAGAGACTAAACGTTTCAGTGTCACCCAGCCGAAAACATTTTTCGATATCTGTCAAACTGCCACCATAACTTGAATATCTTTTCATAATCTGGCACTGTATAGGTTTCATACAATTTTTACAGAGCTGCATTGCAGCTATAAAATTGCTATGGTTTACATTAGGGTAAATCCTGCATTTGGCCTCAAAGTGACCTAATTCTGTGCTCCGGCACTCAGAATTATTTGTAACTATTGCCTTTCACACAATGCACACATTTTAATTACAAGATAAATATTGCCTCTTCGTCTATCTCTTTTTTATTGTGATCTAAGCAAGTTGCTTATATACTGTCCAGCAAACAACAATATTTTGGGCTCATATGTACTGTCCTGATGCTTGCCAGTTTGTACAAAACATCCCCCAAATTCTGCACTTTTAATACTTTAAAACAATTGGGAACATTAAGGATAAAATTAATGGGAAGGGGTTCAAGAATGTAAAGGTTGTGGTTTTTAAAATATTTCAGGACTCTATTGACAGCTTGTGAACTGCACAAACTTGTCTGTTTTGTTATCACAGCCAAAATGGCCTAATTTTGTGATTTGACTATTAAACAAGAACTGGAGAAACAATGAGGGTTTCAAGAATTTTTTTTTAGCAGCATAGAAACAATACAATGGAATCTGTAAATGCTGCTGGAAAAGTCATTTTTAAAGTTTCTTGATTAGGCAAGCATCTGACATGTGGCAAAGCTGCTTTCTGTGCAGATATTATAATTATGTCCTGATGCAGACATTTGCACTATATTCTTTTTCTTTTTTAAAATATGAACAATGCAGCTGTATTTCTTAATTAGCTTTTTCCTTTATTACTTCCTTTGAGCCATAAAATCAAAATCATTTCTCATTCAGTTCTGAAAAAAATTGTTTAATCACCTAAAAGCTGATGCTCTTGAAAAAACATAATTCACAAAAGTAGAGGAAAAAGTAATACCGTATTTTTCGGCGTATAAGACGCACTTTTTCTTCCCCAAAACTGGGGGGGAAAGTGGGTGCGTCTTATACAGCGAACACAGTTTTTAAAAATAATTAAAATATCATACTCACCCGATACCGCGATCCCGCGATGCTGCGTGCTTCTTCTCTCCTCTCCTCCTGGCTGC
>NC_092859.1:72769821-72796031 GCF_032062135.1 Pyxicephalus adspersus
GAGTGATCAGAAGGGGATACATTGGCATGGAGTGATCAGAAGGGGATGAATTGGCACAGGGTGATCAGAAGGGGATGAACTGTTAAATTTATACAGTTGATATAAAATATTTTACTACAGTATTTGGTTCAGAATCTTTTTTTTCTAGATTTTCCCCCTTTAAAATTGGGTGCGTCTTATATGCCGGAGCGTCTTATACGCCGAAAAATACAGTATTTTAGACTTCATTGGTATTTAATTTTAAGATAATGCATAAAATGTGATTTCATACTAATATTTCCTGTAAACACCAACAACAACAAAAAAAACAATTTAAAGCATACTTAAACTCAGAATTTTCACTTTACATAAAAGGGTAGACAAGAGTGCAGCACCGCCCCCTAATTCTCCATCACCTAGGCGATCAAGAATGAATGGGAGGCTCTTGGGTGTTGCGCAATTTCTTTTTTCATCCTACGTTACCTGATCTCGCGCCTGGGTGGGGTAACATAGGATGAAGAACCTGGAAAATAAGGAGAATGGATGCTGGGACGAAGTGGAACCAGATGCAAGACACCCCGGAATGGATCGGAATGGAACGTAACCCTGCCCTGCAGGATTGAAGGTAACTGTATTGTTTTCTTTTTTGTTTTTTTTTTTGCAGTTTTAAGTTTATTTTATCTTTAAACTCTTTATCATAGTTTGAGTATTAATTTTGAAGAACAAATCCCAAACAAACAGAAAGTTTTCAAAACACAAACATTTCTTTTTTTGACATTAAATTTACCTGTATTGTATATATTATCCAATACAATACTCTGCATTTTTAAGTGATACATTGTGCAGCCACTTAACACATGTCTGGATCATATCTGGATTTCATCTTGCTGATAAGTAAATGGCAGATGTTTGAGCCTAGTTTAAGAACAACAATATTGGGGCCTATGTGCAGAGAGATGATGAGGCTCTTGGTTTGTCTTGGCAAGTTGTAAGAAAAGAGTTTACTATCTCTTAGACTGATTTAAAGTAGAACTGTAACCTGGCTATGGACATTTAAATAGTTGCATACTATGAATTTGCAGTAAAAATGTTTTAAAAAACCCCTTACTGATCTTTGTAGCTCCGAGTACTGTGGATACTTGTGTATCCTCAACTTTCACAAGAGATGCAGTTAAAGTGGATGCCAACATAAGAATAGTAGATCTGCTAACAGTACATGTGGCTCTGACATAAGGAAACAAAAAGGACTACAAAATATCGGAACCCCTGTGCAACTCAATAGTATACAATTTCAATTGGATGTACAGTCAGTCTTCAAACTAACCTGTGCATATAAAAATTAGATCATTATTGGTTGTGCCAAAATGAAAACTGAAAGAATTAACCATGCATAGCAATTGCTGTTGTAATAGGTATAGCTGTTTTATGGATTTCATAACTGCCATTATCTAAAAATGCAATCTAAAAAATAATAGATAATAGTCCAATATATTGGTGAAGACACAGAATTATCCATCTGCAAAAATAATATATTTTGCTTTAAAATTTAGGAAAAGTCCATTCAAAGGTGATTTTTGTTACAGGTAATAGGTGATTCAGACCATAGCTTATTAAACTGTACGTCTTGGCTCCTGCAACAATGATATTGCACTAAAATTATTTCCCACCTTGCTCCTGCATACCTGTAGGGAGTTTTCTTTTTGCACTCACCATAAGCGTAGGAACTCAAAAAACAGAAATCTTACAAGAAGTGATTCATCCTCTTCATCACAAAAACATGAAATATTAAAGTAGAATAGACTTAGCCTTTAACTTTGGAACAATTTACAAGATTGTATAATAGCTATCTAAAATCATGTTACAACATCTGGTTGTTCCCACTGTTGAGTAAAACTGGGCAAGGTTTTCAGCAAATTTTTGCAGTGTGCACAGTATGAGCTCAGTGCCGGATTTGTACTTTTTTCTCCCCTAGGCTGGCTATTTTGTGTCACCTCCTACCTCCCAACTGAATGATCTTAAGGATATGGTCAGACTGACAGCGAGGCTTTGTGTGGTTCCTATGCCAGGAAACCTCTGCCTTGGGGGAGACATGTATCTTCTCCCGCCTGCAGCCCCATAGAGAATGAATAAGGGAGGAGGGAAAGCAGTGGGAGGCAGTGGGAAGTGAAAAAAGGAAGAGCTGAAAGCTACATGATACAGGGACCTTTCTGGTTGGATGTTACCAGATGGTCATTGGTAAGTGAGCTGTTTTTTTTTTCATTTTCTCTTTCTCTCTTTATTTGCCTTTTTTAGATCTCTCTCTTCCTTTTTTCACTTCCCTTCTCCCAAACTAAAATTGGCAAGCAGCTATATTATTTAACAATAAAAAAATGTATTTAATGATCACAATAAACAGCCAATAAATATAACATTATTTAAATAACATACATTGACAAAATACAATATATACATCAACATGGCAAAAACATACAATTAATATACCAACATTACTTGAACTTAAAACTTGCTTCAACCACTTATAAAAATAAACCCATAAACCAAAACCCCATTTCAAACCACTGTGCCCTATTGCACTATATCTAAAACCATCTCCACTTTTAACCACAAGGCTGCAGCTCTAGGAAAGGTAAAGTCCACTCCACCAAATGTAATTAACCATTTTATAACAAACTGGCCCCTAGCCGCCCAGCACCATCTCAAGAGCCACACCATAACACCATTAAATGGAGGGGTGGTAATGTTTTAGGATGCAACTCGAAGGGGGTGAGTTTGGTCATTCAGAAATCCAAGACAGATCAGTTTGGGAATAGTTTTCAGGTGTGGCTTTTTCGGGTGGTGGGGTCCCCTGTCGGTGGTAGGGGATTTACTTAGGAGTAGGTGAGGAATCAAGCGATATCTGCACTGATAGCTGTCATCCTTACGCCCCTCCCCCACTGGTCTATCTACGTTAAATCATTTCAAAGGCAATAGAGAAAATGTTTCCACATATTCACATATTCAGTACTCGCTAGCGGACATCCTCCTTTAGGTGGGCTTCAAGGGGTCCCTCGAAGCAGATGTATACTTCCCCTCTTGCTGCATCTCCCACTGCCTTGTCAGCAGATCCCTGTCCCCTCGATGTCTCAATGCCTGCCTCCACCCCCTCCAACAGAAACCACTGACCCCCCATGATCCCTATTCCCGCAACATTCTATCTGCTCCTCTTCCGCACTGACCCCCTCCCCCCCTTATAGCCCCCTACTGTGATGATTTTACTACCTCCCTCAGGCCTGAAAAAACTTCTTGCCCCCCCTCCCACCCCCCATCCAGAATTGCAGTCCTCCCCAGTCTTGCCCCAAGCCCCCCCACTCCTGTCTCTTGACCCCCCCACAACGAACAGTAGCAGGAACACAACAGGCCTCTGTAGCCGTGCCCTGGACACCAGAACGCGTGGGCGCCTGATCAGCAGCAGCACGGGGACTGTGCCCCCTGGTGGCCACAGCCCTCTTCTCGTGGATCTCTGCCTGGACCCCGCAGAACGCAAGGACCCCCTCAGTAGCTTCAGCCACCCTCTCCTGCAACCAGGCCTCACCCTGTGAGGCTGCCGCAGACCAAAGCTGATGCATCAAAGTGTCAAAGGACTCCATGATGTGGTCACCTACCTCCCAAACGTCTTCCCGCAAAAAACAGTCCCTTACATCAGACGGACCCTCTACTTAACCCTTCTATTCTGCTCCCTCTGCACTTCCGACCCAGGCGCTAGCTAATTCCCCCCATATCTCCTCCCCTTACATTTAACCCTTACCAAACCTGATGGGGGCTGCCCTCACACCCTATTATGCCAGCGCTACACCTCGTCCCCTGCAGCGGGCCTCCCTTTTCCTTCTCCTAGATCTTTCCTCTGCATTTGATACCCCCTTCAAACTGGATTTGGGCCTTAATTAGACAACCCTATAGGAGCTTTTAGTTGTACTTGAAAACTTCACCCCATTAAAATACAGCACTGCGTAATATGTTTGCTCTTTATAAATACAGGTTAATAAAAATCTGAAGACCTAAAAAAGAACAAAAGCGAGACAGTGGTCAATGCTATCTGACATATTATATAACAATAGCAGAACTCGCAATAGCAGAAATAGCAGATTTTACAAAGCTGTTACAAAAGTCTGCCACTCAGTAAACTCTCATTACAAATTCATAATATCGATAGGTAACCTGGTTCGTGACTCACTGGGTACATAACACAATGATAAAGTCTTCAAACCAAACATTATTTTCCAAAGAGCACATGGCTGCGTGCATCAGAAATGGATACAGAGCATCAGTTGTTTGCTAATTACAAGAAAATGTAAATCAGCACTGATTGGTATGAACAGTGTGATATTTAGCAAAATAAAAATTAAAATAGACCCTGCTTCCAAAAATGAAATAGTAGCTATGCATAGAGAACACAGCAGTCTGGTGCAAATGTGGGTTTCATATGCTGTAGTTCTATAGCCATCTGAATATTCAAAAAAAGCACATCTTTGTTTTTCATAGTGATTATAAAGTATTTTATAGAAAAACCTGGAAAATGCATAGAAAATGATAAACGTAGATTTAGTACAACTTACAAATCAAAGTACAACCAAGGCCACCTGTATGACCTGTATTACAGTGTCAGCTTTATCACATAATATTTTTATTAAAAGGTAAAAAACTCAATTGGATACAAGAGAGTCACTATACTGTAAAAAAAAACTGCAAACTGACAGAGGGCTAGAACTTAACTTTATAAATCTTTTCAAGAGGCAAGTTTTAGGCAGGAATATATGATGCTTGTATTTAGGTGAAGCAGTTTTTCTTTTTGGAAGCAATTCCACAAGTTCATTCACCCTGACAAATTGTGTAATGATGGTACTTTTACTAAGGAAATAAACATGAGTGCTCCATTTAACTTGTGCTTTTGTATAATAAACGTTCCTGCTACAGAAACCTCTTGAGACTACTAAATGTCTCCTACGCTCTTCTCCAGACCCAGTGAAAAAGTGTTCAAGTCTCAAGAGGTCTTCATTGACAATACATATGAATCACTGGCCATGATACAAAAGTGTACAGCAAAACTTAGAGTATTACTATTTTTTAAAATAATAGTCAAATAATGTTAATTTTCTCATTCACACACAGAGTGTTTAAAAGGAAAATACAATCATTTTGGGTCATTGTTTAAAAGTGGTGTGTTATATCTTTTCCTTTTTACTATATATGAAAGTCTTTTTTTTTATAAAACCACATTTGGCCAGGTCTTGTTTGTTGTACAGTACATTCATGTCACAAATAGGGATGAATGAGCGAGATTTGTAAGTTCGATCTCGCGCCGAATCGGGCCTTTCTCGCTTACCAATCATTTAAGCAAGAACGGCCTTGTGATTCGCTACAAGAGAAAATGCAGTCTGATACCTCTTGCAATCTATCACAAAAGCCATTGTGTACTGCGACAGGGACAGGTTAGGAGCCTTCTGTATATCTTGAAATATACAGATTGTGTAGTTTTGTTGCTACCTCTTGCTATTTATCAAAAAAGGCAGAAACATTTCTGTCCCACTCTCCAAAAAATAGAGATATTTCAGTCTGATATTTCGGTCTGATAAGAAACCATTTGGTACAGGTGCATTTTTTCCTGAATAAGAAAAAGATAAGCAGTAGATGCAGGGGAAGGCGTAGCATTGGGCAACCTGCCACATCTGGCAGGGGGCATACTCCACGGGAGTCTGCCACTGTAGGACAGCAGCAAACCGTTGGAGGGAGTAGCTCAAGTTGTCAAACAGGTCTGAGATGTGTGCAGAGCACCAGTACGCTGGTAGATTTATTGAGAAGGCGTACTACAATCATACAGGCACTTCATGTGGAGAGTATTGTGGACTGGGTCTCAGGGGCCTCAAGTGCAGCAGGCTCTTCTTCTGCAGCAGCAGGAGAAGCAGCAGCAACCAGCACAGCGGTGACAGGAGCAAAGACAGGAGTTAGCGTGGCTAATGTGCCTGTACCTCCCGATGACTCTCCCTTGTTGTTTGACGAACAGCCTGAGGATCTGTCATTGCAAATTTCCCAGCAGAAGGCAGACTTGGAGACCCTTGGAGAGTGTGGTCAGCACTTGCTGGGCAAGGGTTCTGCATCAGTGGCTGCATTTGCAGAAGTTGGCTTAGATGAAAATGAGGATGATGACTGTGATGTCACCTGGGAGCCACCGGTGCATGTAAGGCCTAGCAGCAGTTCCAAAACAGACGTAGAGTAAAGGCAGCAGCAACAGACTGGGGATGGAAGGGGCTGCAAATCCAACTCATGTGAGTCCCAAAGAACACACAGACGAGTGATTACAAGCAGGGAAACAGTCAGAGACGATGTGACCGTGGGGGAGATGTAGCTGAAGCAGACTCAGGTCACCCAGCAGACGCAGAGGCAGGCAAAGAAAAAGAGCAGCAGAGTGGTTGCACGCACCTCTCCAGTGTGGTCCTTTTTCACACTGAAAGACGATGACGGGTGCGTAGCAATCTGCATCTTATGCCTCAGGCAGATTTGCAGAAGACAGGACATTTGAGTACAACATCCCTGCTTTCCTACATGCGCAAGAACCGCAAACCAAACTTGGAGCAGTACTTACGTTCTCTGGGAGCAGTACTTGCGTTCTCTTGAAGGACGTGCAACCATGTCATCGTCTCTTCTTCCATCTTCTCCACCTCCAACTGTCATTGCCAGTACGTCTCAGGAGGTTGCTGCCAGCCAAACTTCTAGCTGCAAGGATGTATCAGCTTCTGGTCGCAGGTTTTGTGGCGTCAGACGACGTTTGTAGCCGCAAGATGGATACTCCAGTGACCCCTTCAACTCCCCAAGCTCCCAGTCCCTTCAGCCCACTCTACCGGAGTTCTGCGGAAGGCATCAGGCTATGTGCCCAACCAACAAAAGAGTTATCAAACTTAATTCACGTCTACCCAAATTATTGGCCTTGCAGCTACTGCTGTACAGCATTGTGGACTCTGCTCCCTTTCGTGACCTGATGGCCTATGTCGAGATACGGTGGAATATACCAAGCAGGCATTACTTCTACCGTACAGCTGTTCCCAGTTTACATGCACATGTAATGGATAAACTCTCCCAGGCATTGGCATTCTCGGTGTCTAGTCAAATCCACATCACCATAGACAGCTGGACAACCAGGCACGGAGTAGGACGCTACCTGTCCTTCACAGCTCAGTGGGTGGCCTTGCATAACTCAGTGGGCAGTAGTCTGCAAGAGGCAATGCAGCACCTGGTACCCCCGCTGAGGGGTGTGGTGGGAAAGCATTTTTTTTGGCTTCTTTGCATAGAAAGGTTGAGGCTTGGCTGAAGCCCTCCTGGCTCACAACAGGCAACGTAGTGTGTGACAACAACGCCAACCTTGTGGCCGCGCTGCGCATGGGATGCATAACACAACACATAATGTTCCCTGCTTTGCGCACGTACTAAACCTGGTGGTGCAAAAATTCCTCCACATGTACCCAGGACTGCAGGACTTACTGAGACAGACTCACTCCATCTGCACCCATGTCCGCCGATCCCCTACTGCCGCCGCGGCACTTATCAAGCTCATTTGTGACACTGTGAGAAGATGGAACTCCACCCTGCACATGCTCCAGTGTCCATGTGAGCAAAAGCTAGCCATTCGCCATTACTTGGTCAGCGTGGTGCATGGAGGCAGCGGGGCCCTTGGTACAGCAGATGGAGACGCTGTGCAAGGTACTGGCCCCCTTTGAGCAGGCCACAAACGTTGTGAGTCGGGAGCGGTCAGGCTGGAACCATGTCATACCCATCATCTTTCTGCTTGATAATACCCTGTGTGGGCTGATGGAAAGTGGAGATGGGAGAGCAGGGGAAGAAATGGGGGAGGAGGATGAGGGTGACATTACAGTCCATAGTGCACAGACAGCATTGGGAGGAGCAAGAAGGGACACTCGCTAGCATCAGAAGTTTCAAGAGGAGGAGCGGGAGGAAAATTATTATAATGATGATGATGAGGGAGATCATGTTGGGGCTCCTGGACAGGACCCGTCCAACCCCCATTTGTGCTGTCATGCCCCAGCATTGTGCGGGCAATGGAACAACAGTAACTGCTGCAGCTTGAAGAGGAGGAGGTGGGTGATGAGGAGGAAGATGTTATGGCACCTACTGAGGGACAGGAGGGAAATGAGCCCAGGGAACCCCCCTTTCATATGTATGTCCACATGTTGCGATGTCTACAGAGGCACCCCCACATTTGCAGCATCAAAAACCGGGAAGATTACTGGCTGGCCACCTGTCACGGTCACTTCCATGACGGATGTTTGAGGATCTGTCAGACAAGCTGCATGTGAGATTATCTGACAGTCTCTTTGTTTTTACTTGTTTCTGTGTTGTTGTTTGTAATGACCACTCCCCTTGTATCAGGTGCAGCTGGTGGTCATTACTGCTCCTCCATTTAGTCTGGCCTCACACTTCCTGCTGTGCGGTTGATATTCACTGCTGGGTTGTGAATAGCTGGAGTGTTGAGCCATCCTGTGTTCCTGTTGATATCTGCTAATAAGATAAGTTGCTTTACTTTTGGTGTTTTGGTGTTTTGGTGTTTTGTGTTTATTTAGTTGTTTACTAGGCCTCAGGGAGACACTGGGTCCTTCATAGGGGAAGGAACCAGCAGTCTCAAGCCAGACACTACTGCCAGGGCTATACAGGGCTAGAAGGGACTAGGTTCCAGTGTATGAGTATCCTCACCATCAGGGGATACTCATACGGTTAGGAGTTAGGGCAAGATTAGGGTGTCTGCAAGAGGTGACCTTTCCCTTTTCCCTAGTCATTTGAGGCCTAGTAGTGACCAACACCTTTCTGTTTTCCCTCCCCTCCCTGTTATACATGACACCACCCTTCTGGATCACCACTACAAAGACAAAATGTCACAGTTTCTACCCAACCTGGCAGGGGTGATTTTCTGGATGCCTGGTGAAACCTGATGCGGCCACCTCAAACAAGTTAAGTGCGGGGGCATCCTCCTGTAATGGCGGCAGCAGCAGCATCAACAGTAGTGGCAGCAAGCCGCACACATCCAAAAGTGTAGGCCACGGCAGGGGTGATTTTCTGGATGCCTAGTGAAACCTGATGCGGCCACCTCAAACAAGTGAAGTGCAGGGGCATAACCACTGAGAACGGATGAAGTGCATGGTGCACGATTACATTGGCTCTTTTTTGGCTGGTGGTGGTGGTGTTGATGACAGGAGTTATGAGGAGAATGCGTGTCCTCACAGTAGTGATGCCATTAATCTTTGGGTCAACAGGCATGAAATCCGCCCGCAGTTGGCAAAGTATGCCATCAAGCTTCTTTTGTGCCTGGCATCCAGTGTTCTGTCCCAAAGAGCCTTCAGTGCCACTGGCGGAGTGGTAACCGAAAACCGATCACGTCTGTCCCCAGAAAATGTCAATTGCCTTACCTTTTTGAAAATGAACTAAAGGTGGGTTACTAACAACTATCATATTTCCACTGCAGATGTCACTGATTGACTGACAGAAGGACTCACTGGCCAACCAAGATGCCTCTATGTTGCTCCTGCCGCCTGCCAGTACTCCATTCACAGAAATTGTATTACACATTTCTAGGTGGCATTGACGATGCACTACACCCAGCTCGAGATGCCAGTTACCAATGCAATTCCCGCTTTGTTTCAGGGCCCACCACCTCCTCCTGCTGTTGCTGCTGCCCCTGCCAGTACCCCATTCAAAAAAATTGTATTACACACTTCTAGGTGGCATTGATGATGCACTACACCCAGCTAGAGATGCCAGTTACCAATGCGGTCCCTACTTCGTCTCAGGGCCCATCGCCTCCTCCTCCTGCTGTTGCTGCTGCCGCCTGCCCAGTACTCCAGTAACGAAAATTGTATTACACTCTTCTGGGTGACATTGATGATGCACTACACCCAGCTCTAGATGCCAGTTACCAATGCGGTCCCCACTCCGTCTAAGGGGCCAAAAATTGTATTACACACTTCTGGGTGTCATTGATGATGCACTACACCCAGCTCTAGATGCCAGTTACCAGTGCCATCCACGCTCCGTCTCAGGGCCCACTGCCTCTTCCTCCTGCTGTTGCTGCTGCCGCCTGCCAGTGCCCTATTCCAAAAAATTGTATTACACACTTCTAGGTGGCATTGACGATGCACTACACCCAGCTCCAGATGCCAGTCCCCACTTCGTCTCAGGGCTCATCGCCTCCTCCTCCTGCTGTGTCTGCTGCCGCCTGCCCAGTACACCATTCACAAGAATTGTATTACACACTTCTGGGTGATATTGATGATGTAGTACATCCAGCTCTAGATGCCAGTTACTGATGCCGTCTATGCTCCCTCTCAGGGCCCATCGCCTCCTCCTCCTCCTGTGTCTGCTGCCGCCTGCCCAGTACTCCATTCACAAGAATTGTATTACACACTTTTTGGGTGACATTAATGATGCACTACACCCTGCTCTAGGTGCCAGTTACCAATGCGGTCCCTACTCCGTCTAAGGGGCCACCACCTCCTCCTCCTGCTGTTGCTGCTGCCGCCTGTCCAGCTCTCCATTCACAAAAATTGTATTACACACTTCTGGGTGACATTGATGATGCACTACACCCAGATCTAGATGCCAGTTACCAATGCCATCTATGCTCCCTCTTAGGGCCCACCGCCTCCTGCTGTTGCTGCTGCCGCCTGCCAGTACCCCGTTCTCAAAAATTCACCGCTTCCCCCTCTTGCTGTTGTTACTGCCGCCTGCCAGTTCTCCATTCACAAAAATTGTATTACACACTTCTGGGTGACATTGATGATGCACTACACCCAGCTACAGATGCCAGTTACCAATGCGGTCTCCATTCTGGCTCAGGGCCCACCGCCTCCTCCTCCTGCTGTTGCGGCTGGCTTGCTTAATGTGGCCGCATTACTTGTCCACAACTTTATGGGTGTCATTCATAACATATGTCATCCAGGTCATGATGCCAGCTAACAATTATTTTTAATAAACAGGATTTATATAGCGTTAAGATATTATGCAGCTATGTAATATCAATAGGGGGGCGTTCATTAAATAGCAACACTTTGTTCTGCTGTTTTGACAGCAAAAACTATTGCTAGTGGGTTGAATTCACCCTTTCTCAATGTCCTAATGTTTTTGCAGCCTTCTGTAGCTATCCATTACACAAAAATCCTATTTGCCTGCTGTCACTTTGTATCCCATGTTCTGGAAAACCACAAGGTCTTTGGAACTTTTGTATTTTTTCCTTGTTGCCACTGTTCTCCTACACTTACCTAGCAAATTTGGTGGTTCTAACATGTATAGGGGCTTTGCTAATAAAGTCGGCTTTAACTTTAATGGAATTCGCAAAATCGATTCGCCGAAATTTCGTGAACCCACCGGAAGTTCGAGGAAATTATTGCGAGACTGTCAGAGGCATTCTTGCTCATCCCTAGTCACGAAAAACTTACTGAAGGCTCACTGATTCAAATATGAGATATGTACCACTCCTAACTGATTGCTGAATGTGAGCATGTGCTCACAAGGCTTGTAAAATGTAAGAAGACACTTGCAAATAGTTTGCAAGTGTCATTGAGAACACAGCTACTGATATAGTTAATAATTTATCCAAATAACAATCATGCAAATGAAACAATACAAAATAAATAAAAACTGGCAAAAATAACTGGAAGAGTTCCATTTTGTTTAAATAAATTAATTCCTGTTTATCCCTGAATAACCCCTAGTTACCGCTAATCAGACCTAATGAACTTGTTCATTCCTTCACACCTAATCTATTAATAACAACAACAAATTATTATTTTCTTGTTCTATGCAATTTTGTAGGGGTCATATTCAGGGAGAAAGAGGCAGCAGCCAATAGGTTGTATTGCAGTACTTATGTTCTAATAATTGATAGGTTGATATGTAGAAAGTGCAGAGAAATTAGCTCAGGAATCTGCAGTTTCACCTTTCTCTGTTTAGTTACAGCCCGGGGGAGGGACAATACTCCCAAAATGTTACCTAATTTTAGAAGAGTGCCCTGTCTGACATGGCTGTGCTGTATGGCAAAGCCCTGCACATCTCAGAAATAGGAAGGCAGAAATACAAATCTTTTGGCTCGGTATATAAGGACGGTTTAAAAAACGCATGTAAATGTTCCTACCACTTTTATTTATGCATTTTTATGCACTTTTATTAGCGTTTTAAAGCTTGCCATCAAACCACTCTTAATTGTGAATGCCAATTTTCGAATGTTTTTCTACATTTTTATCATGTTTATTTTTTAAGCATATAAAAATGTGTAAAAATGCTGAAAAATGCGGGCAAACGCACCCATTCAGATCAATGGATGCATTTACCCATGTTTTCCTGCATTTTCACTTGTTTTAATTTTTTAAGCGTTGCAAGGAGCGTTTTAGATAACACTCAAAATCGTGCCAAAAGAAACATCCTGGTGTATTAGCCTTTTGGATTGCATGACATTTTCAAACATGGGCTTCAATGCCTCAGGTTAAACGCTGGAGAAAACGTCTGTGTAGACTAAGCCTTATATGTATTTCATCTGCCTTGAGTTAGGATTTAGGCACTTTCCCTTCTAAGAAATTATATATACAAATGACAGCCTTGGGTCTAAAAATAAAAAAAATGGTTTATGCAGATTGTTCCAGAATTCTCATTTTTTGGGCTAATAAATGGTAGTGTTTTATTTACACAATCATGGATGTAAATGTGAAGTCTATATGTAACCCCCTTTACCATATGCCAGTTTTTTTACAATAATTCACAGCACAAAGACAAACTACAAAATAAAATAGTATCTCTTAAAAAGTCCCATATCATCTGATCATCTGGTTGTGTAATCTTAACACAAGCTCATTGCAAAGTCATTTTATTTGTTAAATACCTAACGAGTGTGGCTCGGGGTAAAAAATACCAGCTGATAGCGGTAACCCGAGCCACACTCAAAATAATGAATAAAGCCTTACCTCCGGTGTCCTGCCCGCCCCATCTCATCCTCTGGATACTTTCTCTTCCTCCGATCGGTTCCCGGCAATTGCGCAATGATGTCGGTGCATGCGACTGTTGTGAGAGGACACAGCAGAAATTTCAATTTTTTTTGTTTTGGTTTCAATACAAAATAACTGAATCCAGTACAATGTAATCATTAAATTTCTGGATTGCTACAGTGATGGTTACAGTGCCTTGCCTGTCTGCCATTACCTTTAATGATCTTTGCCTGACCTTTGACCACTCCTCTGCTGCCTGCCTGATCTCTGCCTGACCTTTGATCACATCTCAGCCTGCCGCTTGCCCTGACCTCTGCTTGGATTCTGACCACGTCTCTGCCTGCCGCCAGCCCTGACCTCTGCCATGGCTTCCAAAAGGCGTCTCTCAACTCAAGCTGTTTTGGAACAACCTGAAGACAGCGAGAGCTGGAATCGCTATGGGAGTTAACCGACAATGATTCGCCTGGAGACCTGTCATCGAACACTGAAATTGACAGCGAATATTTTATCCCTTAGGTTAGTGATGTTCACACTTGGTGCTCAATTGAGTCAGGCTCAGTGAGTGCCCCCAAAATTCCCATTTACTGGGGCGCCTGGGTGAAGGTAGAGGTGGAACACAACCTCTTGGTGTACCTGGAGTTGTGTACCTGGAGTCTAAATGACAAAGTAATTCAGAAAATAGTTGAGGAAACCAGCAGGTACCCCGAGCAACAATTAGCTGCTACACACAGCAGGTTTTCGAGAAGCAGGAAGTGGGAACCTGTCACCAAAACGGACATCTGGCTTTTTCTGGGCCAAGTTATTCTCCAGGGAGTGGTGGGGAAACCCCGGCAGAAGTTGTTTTTCGTCTATGAATAGACTGATTGCTACACCTTTTTTGCCACGTTCATGTCAGAATATAGATTTGGCTTGATAATGAAATATTTACATTTTTCAAATAATGACACTTTTGATGAGACCACTCATCCTGCACCTAAGCTCAAAAAAATTTGGAAGGTCTATCAGAAGATCCTAAACAACTTCAAAAACAGCTATGTGCCTCAAAGAGGCATAAGTATAGAGGAAAGTTAAATGGCCTACAAGGGGAGGCTTAGCTGGGTGCAATACATAGCATCCAAGAGAGCACGGTTTGGTGTAAAATTGTTTATGCTGTGCGAATCAGCAACAGACTATATTTGGAACTTTGTGATTTACACTGGGGGCACAAAATTTAGCCCCAGATTCAGCAGCTATGGAGTGGCAACATAATCTGTCCTGTCACTTATTGAGCCATTGCTCAATCAAGGCTATTGTGTCACTACAGACAATTTTTACAGCTCCCCTGAACTATTTGAGTTTCTCATCCAGCATAAAATGGATGCTTATAGAATCATTGGGGCTAACCGACGTGAAATACCATCCATGTTTGCCAAGCAGAAGCTGAAGACTAGGGAAATAGTTGTCTGGTAGAAAGGCAAAATGATGGCACTGTGATGGCGTGACAAAAAGGATGTCTGCCTTTTGAGCACAATGCATAACACCGCCACTGTTATGACACGAACAAGAGGTGGGAAAGAGATCCTTAAACCACAAGTCATCATAGACCATAATAGCACTATGAAGGTGTTGACAGAGCCAACCACGCGATTACTTTCTATCCAGCCATTAGAAAGCAACAGAGAAAGTATTATGAAAAGATCTTCAAACATCTTGTGGAACACTGTTTGTGGAATGCCTACATTCTCTTCAAACAACAAAATGACAGGCCTGTACCTCACCTCGAGTTCATTTGGTAGGTTTGTGAAGCCATATGTTTAAAATACCGGCTTGAAGTGAATAAAGACAAACATCACCAATGTTCAGAGATAGGATTCAGCAACTAGCGTTTACAAATGCTTAGTGTTCTACACATATGTGGGTTGGTTGCTCTAGCACTTCAGAGACCAGAATACATCCCACGTTTTTCCCAATTGGCTTACAAGGGATTTTTCTGAACTATTAAATCATCCTGAACATTGGGGTCAGTTTGAGGGAACCTAACAGAGATTAGTTGTACCAACAATAACAGAATGATCATTCTTCCTTTATGGTCCAAAGATCTATGTATATAAAGATAAAGATAAAAAAACTGAAGATGCATATAGATATTCATTATCAACTATTAAGTTATGATCAACTTGGTACCTCCATGGCTTCGAAACAGTTGAAAAGCAAAATTTATGAAGTGATTCATTGCTCAATAGGTAGATACAATAAGTGTTCATTAGATAGCCAGAATTAGGCTACTGGGCCTGATTTCTTGAAGCTCTCCAAGGCTGGAGAGAATACACTTTGATCTTATTATTATTTATTTTTGTTTGCTTCAATCTGTATTGTGATATGTGTACAAGGTCGAAGGGAGTAAAATAGAAAGCGAGACAAAACTGTTCTAGGGCATTAACTGTTCTTTACTGTTTGTTCCCTGTGAATGCAAAATCAATAAAAAGCATTTAAAAATTAAATACACCAAGATGGTTGTCATTTTCTGCTAAAATATATTAAATAGAATATTAGAAAGAAATCTATAATATGCTTTTTTTTGCTGCACAATAATCCTTTTGAGGCATAGATTGTGGTACATTTCACCGCATGTTAATCGCTTGCAATCTAGTTCTTTTCTAACTCATTCTACTGTTGCTACAAATGGCAAGAATGCACTTGGGAATTGTGCAATATCACTCAGAGACACTCGCAGCATTCAATAATATTACCTCCTAGTCACGATTTTATGCAGAGTCCGGATAAGGCATCTCCATCAATCATGTTAGAAGAGCTAACAAAGTAAATAATGCATATCCATCAGTAAACCAAAACCCATCTAGGTATGTCACACAATCTCTGTTTCAGCTTAAAAGCTACTGGACAGAAATTCCTCTCATTTCTGGAACAGATACCCTTCCCCTTTCTTTACATAATAATGACACTTCACACATACAGAAGGTATCAGTATTAAGACTTTCCTTGACAAACCTATAATGTAGATTTACATGACAAAGAGACCACCTAGACAGATGTATTAGTCTGATATGATAGAAACATATATTTTTTTTAAATTGTAATTCTTCCTGTAAGTCCAGGGTGCCAAGGCTGTGCACCTACAGAAGAATGCTGTATGGAGTGGCGCCATGTCATTGTGCTGTTCTACTTCACGGTCACAGCAAAGCGGTAAACACCCCAATCTGAAAGAATGAAAATTACTATCCTAGCCAAAAGTTCAGGAAGCCATCCAGCTCAAAATATCCCACCAAAATCTTAATGAGATATTGTTTTAGTTGTTGGCAAGGTCCAGTATGTCTCATCAAGAAAGCTGTAACACTATGAGAAAGGAAAAAAACAAGGAGGTTGAAAACCTGACTTATAAGTAAAGATAAAAGCGGACGTGTAACTCTACCCTCCAGCCCAAACCTAACTTAAAAGAACTTAAGTTAGAGGAGAATACATTTTTAAAAAAAAAAATGAAGGAAAAAAAACAACCATGGTCAAACAAGCCAACCATGCTTGCCAAGTGCCCTTAATCACATTGGTCCTAAGAAGATTCATTCTGCAGTATTTAGGATCCAATTTGAATAGCGGGTAAGGGGAAAATGTTTAAGTGCCTTTTTCAAAGACAACCAATCACATTTATCTTAAACTGTCTTGAATTCAGCAAGAACAAACAAATATAAAGCAGTTTTTTGTCTCAACTATGTTTATACCATTGGTTCTTATAAAATATCCTCCAGCTCATTTATAAACCACAGCTGTGTACTTTCCAAAAGCTATTTCTACTTTGCTTGCTTTGGGACACTGAATGAAGTGAGACCCACTTTTTTAATTAATAGGGAAACACCAAAAGAAAAAATAAACGTATGTCTTGAATTTAAAAGGTTATGTAACAGAATTTCCTCCAAACCACTGAAAGACACCAGGGGCTTCAACTGCATTTAATAAATGTAACAGCCCCAGAAGCTAAGAGATAATATAGTGCATTTCAATGAAAAATAAAAAAAAAAGAAACTTATGCGAACTTTTTTACAATACATCCACATTTTCCTTTTTTTTACTTTTATGATGTTCTTACAACCACAGAAAATTTGGAAACGGATGATCTGCCAGAACTGCATTTAACTGTTAAACCCTGTCCCTTTTGTTAAAATTCTCCAACTCTTTGATCTATTTGACATAAAGTTCAGAGGGCACAATTAAGAGGGCTTTTGCACTGTTTAGGCAGATGTAACGAAATGCTTTAAATGTTATGTATACTAGAAAAAAACAGAGAAAAAAAGTAGAGTTTATTGTTAAGGTTTATTGAAAGGGAAATGGAGAATCAGCATCATTCCATCAACCCATGTTCCAGGCTTTCATGTACCTGCCCCAAGCCTAGGATTGGCTAATGAAGCAGTTTATCATGCTTTGGCATGATATCATGCCAAAATTAGGTACAGTGGTACCTTGGTATAAGTCCTTAAGTTGTTCCAGATCCTTGGATTTATAACAAACAGGACTTATACCAAACAAGTTTTTCCCATAAGAAAAAAAAAAAAAATGATTAATCTGTTCCCATAAAAAAAAAAATCCTATTGTTATTGGCATATTATACATTGATGGGGTTGTATAAAATAATTTAAAAACTGCCTAATACTAAAGTACATAAAGACAAAAGCAATTAGATTAAATAAATGAAAATTAACCCTCACTTTACCTTGCTGAGAATAGTCAAGTGAGGAGGAGATGTTATGTGATTCACAGAGAGTTATATCACAGGTTGTTCACTGAATGGTAGTAACTGGCGTACTGACGCTCGTGGGCAGCCGTGGCTTTGTCTCGAGAGAGGTAAATAAGGGTAGCACGCAGTGTTGTGACTCATTTTGACCCATACAAGTTCTAGCAAAAAGGTTGTATACCAAGCAAAGGTTGTATACCAAGCAAACAGGATTTATAACAAGTTGGACTTATTCCAAAGTGAACCTTTACCGAGGTAACACTGTATATACACTGTATGCATATATTTAAAGTTTTAGTGAATCCAGAGCTACAAAGAAACACTTCGTTGAACATGGTCAGCAATAGCAGATCCCAAATTTCTTGTATGAGCTGCTTTAAAATTGTGCTAGGGTACAGAATTGATTTGGAAAAGTGACAGAGCTCAAAATGGTTGTACCGATCATGTAATTCCTGGCTGTAGTTTGTTCACACATACAAATGATACACTTGATAGCTGTACAGGGTCATGAAGCAATGTCAATGAATTTCAGAATGACACCTACAATACATTATATCTCTAAATTACCTATGCCTTGGTCCTCCTAATATACCATTAAATCTTGGAAAATGATGGTATTCTGGTGTACAGCAGGTTTCCCCACTGTAAAGCTATTCATTCACCACAGAGTAATATGGTGCCATACTGGGGCTACTAATTAGCCTGCAGGTTACGGATGGCATATTAGCTGACAGGTAGTGGTTAGTGAATTCACTCTCGGACAAAAGACTCATTAGTCATAGCGTGATTTAAAGTTTTTCTATTCTGTCTTGTGACAGCTACTAGAGTTAGAGAACTACTGATCTCTTTAGTAGATTATTTGACCATAAAAGTAAAAAGACTTGCTATACAACTATATTTATGATTTTTAAAAACTCATTCATTCTTTTAATCTTTTTACATCACTGTATACTTAAACCATAGTCTGTCTTTTTAAATAAAATTATTAAAAAATAGAATTTTTAATTGCAGTTACGATACTTTGTAAGCATGCAGAGAAATATCCCCTTCATTTTGGTGACAATGGTCATATTAAAGAAAATGCTTTATGATTGATTGCTACAGGTTGCTGCATTTTGGTTATTGATGTTTTATTTTTATCTGTAAATAAATGAAGTTTAGTTTAATTGGCAGATAAGCTGCACATTCACCATGGCAGTCAGCTAATATTTTTGCACACATAAAAAGAATATTGGCACTTCATATTTATGAAAAAACATTGCATTTGCTTATAAATACAGCTAGTGTATTATTTCTCTAGAGGGATGTTTTCTAATCCCAAAACTTTTTGGCATCTAGCAAGTGAAAAAGTAATAAAAAGCAGGTAAAAAATATTGAGAGAAACTCTGATAGCATGGTGGGAAACCAAAAAGCTATATAGATGTTATGCCTGATTCACTCCATCTTTGCCCATACGCACAACTCCGAGCTTTCCTCAAGGCTCTCAGTTTAAAGCCTACCATTTTTGGGTGAGGTGTAGTATAATCGCTTTGGCCCATCTGTTAGATGATAATAAACTGCAGTCCTTTGTCATTCTCAGTGCCAAATATGCCCTTTCTTCTCATCACTTTTTATTCTATTTACAACTGAAACATACGCTTTTTTGATCTTCTGAGGCCACCACTCGCATGGAATTGACTCCTCCAAGAAATGTTGGTTAGAACCATACCCTTCAACAAATGATGGTAATGGATAAGACTGAGGTTACCCAACACCTTGACAGCCACCCTCAGCGATTTTTTTAATACTTGGATGCCTTATCTACAATATACTTTTTCCCCAGCATAACTAAATGCTATATTTGAATTTTTTCATCACACCACATGGTATTTCAAGAGGGCCTTGGGTACATCCTGGTACGGATTGAAAAGATGACTATATTTGTTATAGGTCCAAAGTGAATTGGTTGGCTGTTTTTATGCATTATGCAACTAATTTTTGAATTTGATGCAAAATGGTTAATGTATACAAGACACCATCTGTCCAATGTTTACATTTTGTATGTCAATGTATGTTTTACGTGCTGTTATTCCTAACTGTGAACAATGTACTCTTTTTGTTTGTATTGCATTTTTTTACTATCTTGACAATAAAAAAAAATAAAAAAAAAATAGAAAAAACATTGGTCGGGGAGACAGGGAGACAGTAAAGGAAGGGTTAAAAAGCGTACCTAAACACAGAAATTTCACGCTTTTATGTGGAGTAAAAAATGTAAAAAAAAATGTGCAGCATCGCCCCCTAATCGCCTAGGCAATTGAGAATGAATGGGAATGCAAAGCCTCCCAGGGTACCTAGGTCACGCATTCTGGAGGGCTCTTAGGTTCTCCTTCTGCGCATGCCCGACCATCTAAGGCATGCGCAGATGGAGCCTTTTTGCCAAAAAGAAAAAAAAACGCTGATATAACGCATGCGAAGTGAGATCAGCAAGTTTTTTTCCCACCTACGTCACCCGGTCTAGCGCCTGGGTTGGGTGACGTAGGAAGAAAAAGCCGGAAAAAGAGGAGAAAATGGCGGCGCCCAGAGCACTGGGCCGAAGACGGATCCCGGGACGACATCGGATCCGAAGGATCCGGATGGATCAGACTACCCTGCAGGATTGAAGGTAAGTGTATTATTGTTGTTTTGGGGACTTTTGAGTTTAGCTCCTCTTTAAGATGATGGGGGTTGGGCAGTGAGAGAGTGCAGGATTGGGTAGTTTGGAATTTGAAGGGAGGAGAAAGAAGTTTGATAAGGAGAAGGAAGAGTAAATTTGGATCAGATAGAAGATTTTGTGAAGAAAGGAGCAATAACAGTAGAGGTGGTAATTTCTGGAAGGGATTGGTAATCGTTGTTAGTGGGGCAAACCTTGAAGATAGTTACACAGCTATTGTTCATAGACACCTTGTGATGTCTACAAAAAGTGGTGGATCAGAAAGTAGTGATCTTCTGGGGAGCAGGGGCTGCTGGTGTTTTAGTGTTGTCCCAGATGCAGTGCAATTTGGCTGGGAGCAAGTTTTGTAAAGTGGCACCAGATCCTCTAAAAAAGTTATTTAAATTTGGGACTGCAAGAGGCTGATACCAAGTTAAATTAAGGTACTTGCACTTCTTGCATTAAAAAAATATATATATATTCCAAATCTTTTGCTGTATATTTTCCTGGGGCTCAGTTTGATATTAGATATTTTTAAAAATCTTGACAACGGAGGTTCTAGATATACAAAAGTTTAATGGGTAACATTGTAAAAAATTTTTAGAAGGCAAAAAATATGGTAACATTGATTTTCAAGTTTGTTTGTATGAATGGTTACCACGGGACATTAGGCTAGGCTGCCAACCAAATCTCCAACCCCACTTCCATCCCAGCAGGAGCATTAATTACCAGATATACCTTACATTTAAGTATAAGAATTGTACACGTTGATGTGTTAGCTCTGCTCAGTTTAGGAGTGTTGTGTGCCCAAGGGGTTCCATGGCAGACTTGTAGTATCTAGTAGTGGAGGAAGGTTGTTTCTTTGGCATGTACATTTTTCAACCTTGGTAAAATACAACTGGCTAAGATTTCTGCAAGAAGTAGAAGTAAGTGGGAGATTCTAAGCAGAAAATCTTGACGAAGGTAAAACCTTCTCAGCTAACATGCCTGGCTTGAACTAGCTTTGATTCCTGAAAAATGATAGATAATGATACCCAGATATGTGAGTGCTTGTAATCAGGTAAAGAGAAACATTTCCTTTAATCTCCTAAAAACTTCTTTCACATTTTCTTTGCAAGTGATGTAGTCTCTGTGTCTGAAACCATCTTTTACAGCCGAATGTACAATTTCAAAGACATTTCATATTATATAAAAAAAAAGGTACAGGACAGACACTGCCACATTGCATTAGATTACCTAACAAATAACTGTTATTCTTTTCCTTTTTTTTTAAGAGAATAAACAAATTACTATATATGGTGAAAAATTATACACCTTTGTACTAATGAAGAAAGTTTATTAATGCCTTAATTATCTGTAATAGCATACACAGATTCCTAATTTAAATATTACTTGGTTCAAGGTGATATAGTCCAGGTAAATTTCTTACAGAACACTGCAAGTGGAATACCTCTCATAAGTGCCAGCTGCCAAACCATTACAGACATTGCTGTAGTGATTGTCTGCTATAAAAGTTTACTTTTAGGTAAGTAATATGTGTATGGCATGATGTTTGGGTGACTTTGGGGCTTGATCATCAAACTTTAGTGTCCAGATAAAGAGGGCAGGCTAGGGGTGACAGATAAGTTATTTTGGCCCAGCTATTTTGAAAAATGACACATACCTTTACTTCCGCAGAGCCCTCGATCCCTCCACAATAGGCTTCCATTCAGTCTTGCGCCATCCTGAATTCTTCCTTAGTTCTAGTGAGGAGAAACCAGCAAGCACCACCATCTTTTGGAGTCTTTTTCCTGTTTCTGTGTACATCACCCGATCTTACACTGTGCAGGCACAAGATCAGGTGATGTTTCCTGAAAAAATTTCTGATATCACTTGGTATGTGTGAGATTAGCACTTTTTTATATTGCAGGAAAAACAGCCTGAAAGCTTCCTGAGATATGTATGTATCCCAGAAGACTGCTGGTTTCCTTTTCAGTCGTTACCCCTGTGACCTGCTGTAATACAGTCCTCACAGCAGGAAGAGTTAAACTCTGAGCGTAGTAAGGTACAATAAGGGGCAGTCTAGCTGGCCACTAATAGTACTATTATTGGATGAAAGTCATGCCAGGGGGCAAAACCAAGTGTATTTAAAGCCGAATATGGAAACTGAAGTTCAAAATCAAGGTCAAGAGTCATTTCAAGATAAAGAAGAAAAGAGACTTCAAATATTTCTTAAAATCATTTGCTATTTGCTAGCAAATGTTTTGAATCCTGGACCAGATCCATTCCAGGTTTGCTAGATCACCAGGCTTCACTGATCAAAGTGTATTCTCTCCAGCCTTGGAGAGCTTTAATAAATCAGGGCCAATGTATACAGCTAAAAAAAAAGAGGGAAATATTAATTTTCAAATATGTATATGTAAATATGGTTACAGTTTTGTTGGTTCCAAAACATATTACATAAAAGCCATGGCTTTCATAGATTAAATAAATATGCTTCCAGATTTTAAGGCTTTAATGAATGAATAAAGGTATTACTGTGATATGCTCAATTTTTGGTTGAAGGGCTTTTTAACTTTTTCAGTTCTCTTTCACCCTATCATATATTATATATATACATCTTTTTAATATGACTGCACAACCAGGATCAGACTTTGGACCTGGATCCCACTAGCGATAGTCAAATTGAGAGACCACCAGAACACAAAGCTTTCCTGTTATTTGGTATTTTTGTAAGGCAACTGGTCCACTAGAGAGAAAAAAAAAAATAATTTTGCAAGTACAAGATTGGAGCTCACCAGAGTCTTTTTCCTGTATTTCATGGATCGGTCCAATCTCGTGTACAACTGATAAAAGTTAAATCTAAATTTTTAGATTCCTATATATAATAGGCCATATAGTTACTAGCCATCTTTAATGTCATTCAATTTACCATTTTCCGTTTCCATTTTCAAGGTTGCAGCAACTTTGATTGTCAAAACTTCAAATGGAAATCTGGGATTGTGTAGACACTGAATGTATGCAAAACTCCCCAACAAAAATTTATTATTAGCCTGTGGGATTGGCTCACTGATTTTGTTGTGTCTATAGAAGATAACTGGCATTTACTGCCAACTACGTTTTACTTTGGTGAGTCGCTTTTCTAGAATTCATATTCTTGTGGGAATGCAGACACTTCTACTTCTTTTACTACTACACTAATGTCATGATAATGATGTCAGATTCTCCTATTTAGCAACCAATGTGAAAAAGTATATCCTAAAGCAAACATTAGTTTGAAAAGAGAAGGGTTAATTCAATGTAAACACATTTTGGGACATACTGTATTAAGCTATTAAATCTTATATGCACCTAAGGGTTGGTAACCAGTCCCAAACCCATCTTTCCACCTTATATCTAAATACAATCTACTTTTTTAACTGCAAGGTTTTTATAAAGGAAAATTGTTCAGCTTTACCTTTTAGGAGTCTTTTTACATATTTGACATATGCATATTATATGTATAAATTTTATAAAGTCATGTCATACCAATCAAAGCCTTCAAATCTTAAAAACAGTAAAACCAGGTATAGTATATTAGTTTTGGTAGGATTGTAAAGTCAATGTTTGTCTAACATGAAGAAGGATTAAATTTGTCATCCATACAAGAGGGGTTAATTCTGCACGCCTGGTTCTGGTCAGAAAAGAAAGTATATTTACCATAAGATTGCAATTAAACCAGGAGTTCCTTTTTTTGAAATCTATAACATAATCACATATTGTTTTTGGGTGTATAAACATTTGTTTGTACATCACATCATGTATTAAGCGCAATTGAATTCACCCTAGTTTGAAACAACCAAGTTAGCATTTTCCTTTATAATGGCTGACTGCGTAGTTAACCAGAAGAACATAGAAATTTGTAAATTGTATTTGCAATATTTCAAGCTATGATCGTGTGTAACTGCTTATTATATCTGAATCCATACTGATATACAGTCATTTGGATCAAATCAACCGTATTTCTATGATCCACTAAAACTCATCACTGTACAGTGAACCATAAGCCGCTTAGTATTTTGAAATTTAAAACTTGTATTTACGTTATCCTCCTTAACTGCATATTATGTGGTAACAGATAAATGCATAGTGGCATGGACTGCAGAATTAAAATTTCCCTTATTCAATGTATTTTACTGTGCAGTAACCCACAAGAATATAGTGTTTAAAATTGGGGAAATTATACTTAGTTAATTCTTTTTAATTGCTTATTTCATAGTAAAACATAGTGCGCGGGACAGTTTGAATAGATTCAGTGCACTTTTAAAGGCTTTTTCCGGTTGGTATCCATGTGTTATTTAAAGGTCAACTAAACTCAAATGTGAAGGTGGAGAGAAAGGAGGCCAGCATACAGCCACATGACCAGGAGCTAGGGGTGAGTATGGGGGGGGGGAATGAAAGGGTTAAGGATTTAGGGAAGGGTGGGTCTAACTACAGCAGGTAGTGAGTGGAGATTGGGTGTTTTGTAGGTTGGGTGGAGTGCTAGGTGGTAAGAAGGGCCGGGAACGAAGGGGTGGGAGCAGTCAGGAAAGGAGCAAGGTTCAGTCAGGAGACCAGGCAATGCTGGCTTGTCCGCGCTGGATTTAGAGAGGGTTGCTGCCCCAACAGGGCATTATGGAGTCCCCTGTGGGACTGTGGCAGCGTAGGCTGGAGGTAGGTGGGGGGTTCATGCTGTAGCTTCTGTCAGGGAGGGTGCATAAAACATCTATATGCCATAAGAAATA
Source organism: Pyxicephalus adspersus (assembly GCF_032062135.1). Taxonomy (NCBI): domain Eukaryota; kingdom Metazoa; phylum Chordata; class Amphibia; order Anura; family Pyxicephalidae; genus Pyxicephalus; species Pyxicephalus adspersus. The sequence continues at coordinate 72,794,941 of NC_092859.1, forward strand.
AGCATATTTTAAAATGACTTCTTAATCGCCTTTTTTGGCATATTCGAGATCTTTGCTCACTTTTGCAGGAAACGGGCAGGTGAGTTCACTAGAACTCGGGCCTGACTCGTGGTAATAGAGCTTGCTGACCGGCGCATACGTTCGCGCGTCGAGCGTACTCGCATTACATTGATAAATCAGGCATAATGTGTTAACAAGAAACAAAAAAGGTATGAGACCACCTGGCTGAGGGTATAGGTACACAGCTACAAAAAGGGTTATTGAGTTCAGTTCCAAAGGTAATACTTAATATTTATAATAATCAATAAGACTGCTAAAAAAATTTTCTTTGTTAAACTCTGGGTTTAGTTTGGCTTTATTTTATAATGATTTGTATGGAACCCTTGTACTACACATGCGTTTACTGCAACAAAGTCTATGTGATATAACCTATACAAATAACGTTTTAAAATTACCTAATCCATAGAAGCTCTATTCCTTTTGTTTTATTTAGACCTCCCTAAGATTTTGGCCAAGGGCTCCAATACATGATATTATACATCAAGTAACTATTGTCATCTCATTCAAAGCTACCTTTGTACCAGTGTGCTATGCACACTGTAGTTAGAATGCGTTATAAGTAGAGCATGTGAGGTCAGCTCTTTACTGTCTCTAATAAAGCAGGCAACAGCTGTTGCATCTATAAGTATATATTTTGATACAAAAATCAAAAAGAGAAGCCTTTATAATAACTATGTGTTAAGTACTCTTTAAAAGATCATACTCCATTGAACATTTAGGTTTATCTACTGCAATTTTCAATTTGACATGCTCGCCTTAAATAAACCAATAATTCCCAACGTTCCAATGTTTGTTTGTGCAATAGTATCTAAAAATCACACTAGCTACACTTTCTCTTTAATCTGACATTAGTGTTTCAATTTCTATCATGTCAAAACATTATTGTTAAGTAAATATTCATATCCCCCAAAACATAATTTTATTTTCATTTTTTATCACTATCACCATTAGTTCTTCTGAATGCGGCCAAAAGAGCAAGATGTCATTTGTGTACCTGTTCCAGGACAGCATATGGCAAAAATAATCCCAAA
>NC_092859.1:72796349-72798615 GCF_032062135.1 Pyxicephalus adspersus
ATATAAAGAAAAGACAAAACAATATTCAGAGTTGCAAAACGTATCACACAGATTGAAAGCTAGTGTAACAACTAACTGGACAGGAGATATTAGCTATAGAAAATCAAAGAAAATCAAAGTTTTGCTAAAACTGAGTTGTTACCTATATAACTATATATAAAGAAAAGACAAAACAATATTCAGAGTTGCAAAATTTATCACACAGATGGAAAGCTAGTGTAACAACTAACTGGACAGGAGATATTAGCTATATTACTAGCTATTTGTACAGGGATTTTCCTCAAAAATAAACTATAGTATAAACATTCAAAACACATAATAAAACAAAAAAGAAGAGTACAAGAAAGCGAGTACCTTTTATGAGTACTGCTTAAGGGTCGGGGTAGGGTAATAACAAGGCAAGGGTGTAGGGTCCAAATATAGTAGTATTTTCTAACAAAGGATTTAATGTTGAATATAAGCTCTCCAAGGGTCCCAGGTCTTAAAGAATGTGTTCATATTCATTTGTAGGGTACAAGTTAGTTTGTTGTTGGTCATAATCCAATTTAGTTTATGCTTGGTGAAATTAAGGGGGATAGATGATGCCTTCCAGTAACAGGCAATGGTGATACGAGCCGCTAATAGACTATATTTGACCAATCTACAAAGTGTTCTAGGTATCGACTCTGTTAATTTTGAAAAAAAGCACTTTCTACCATTTTCAGAATATTATTTTGTATAGTTGTATAGATAAGGTTATGGATACAAATCCAAAATCCTTGAACTTTAGGACATGTCCACTATGCATGAAACATGATGCCCGACCATCCACATAACACAATTGAGAAATAGTTGAATTAAGTTTATGAATCCGGGCGGGCACCATGTACCATCCTAACAAAACTTTATAATTAGCCTCTATTAATGATGTTTTTAAAGAGATTGACGTCATAGAATCAGCCAATATTTGCCAATTTTGTACATCCTATTCCTCTGTGAAATCCATCTCCCATTGGGTCATATAAAACAATTTTTTGTCACATGGAAAAAGGGTACCAAAACTACAGATATTCCCCCTTTTAGCTTCAGTGATCGAGCGACAAGATTTCTCAAAAGCTGTGCTTTGATTGGGGGGAGGCCCTTAAGTTTAGATTGAATAAACAATCTAATTTGACAATGAAACATTTCAGTAGCTGGAAGTGAAAATTTGTCCTGAAGATGGGAACTACTAATGATACCGTCCAAAAAGTCACTTATACGATAAAACCCTTTATTGCACCACCACATTGAGCGTCCCTAATCACAACCAGGGGGGAAATCGGGATTTTGCCACAATGGTGTCAGAGGAGCATGTTGGGAAAATAAATTCTGGTTAGCCTTTTGACCATCTCATACAAAAAGGGCATGAGAAAGAGAAGGGCGGAGGATTGCGGGCCGCTTTTTTAGGGTGATATCCACATTAAGGTTTCAATTAAGATTGTTGGACATGACAGAGCCTCCAATTCATTCCATTAGGGCCTAGATGTTGAAAGAGTACTTTGTCCTAAAGCTGCTATTTAAGCCACCCTGTGATATAGATTAAGGTTTGGAATCCTCAATGTCCCCTAAAATGTCAATTCATTCATTCCACCTAAACCTATATAACAGCCATAGACCCTATACTGCACCAGGCTGCCATTAAAGCTAGAACTGTAATCTGACCCATACCTATTAAAAGAAACAGAAAACTCACTGGGTGGTAGATCTATGTGAAGCCAATCAATGTCTACCTTTTCCCTTTTCCAAAGCCCCACCTGATAACTCACATGATATCCATCTGGGTCTTCCATATTTGGTCTTCCTCCCCCAGTTGTACCTTTAAATGATCTGGCCCAGAAAATTACTTCTACATGTGCTCTTAAAAAACACCCAGAGAGAGTTGTAATTTTAACAGAAAAAGCATATTCTGTAATAGCCACAAGAGTTAATACTGGAGCAAGTGTATTTGAACCTGCATATTTTGCACAAAATTACCACATCCTTTTAAAATTTCCCTGAGTCCTCTCTTTTTACAGTATATTTCTTAATGTAAACAAATAAAATATATTTGCAGCCTGTTGTTTTTTGGTGAGCTCACTCAGATTCCTAAATCATCTATGTTCATCTGAGTCTCTGAGGAGTGACTCTTTAGTTTAGGCACCTTTCAAATTAATTACATCTAAAACTGTTAAGATATTTAATTATAGAGTGTACAGACCTTATTTTACTAATCACACCACTATGCAACAGGCTGTCAGTATAGGTATTC